>NW_025538270.1:0-21136 GCF_020615455.1 Coregonus clupeaformis | reverse complement strand
GTCACACAGCAGGATGTTAAAGGATAAGCAGTCACACAGCAGGATGTTAAAGGATAAGCAGTCACACACAGCATGATGTTAAAGGATAAGCAGTCACACAGCAGGATGTGTTTGTGAGCGCCGACATGGTGCCTGTGCTCTAGCAAAGGAAGCGCTGTCTTCCTCACAGAGACGGATGAAACGGTAATTATGACAACCAGGCTGTTTCTCGTTCACTGCAGCCAGGTGACCAGTTCTTCAAATCAAATCAAATCAAATTTTATTGGTCACATGCGCCGAATACAACAGGTGCAGACATTACAGTGAAATGCTTACTTACAGCCCTTAACCAACAGTGCATTTATTTTAAACAAAAAAGTACAAATAAAACAACAACAAAAAAAGTGTTGAGAAAAAAAAAGAGCAGAAGTAAAAATAAAGTGACAGTAGGGAGGCTATATATACAGGGGGGTACCGTTGCAGAGTCAATGTGCGGGGGTCACCGGCTAGTTGAGGTAGTTGAGGTAATATGTACATGTTCTTGTATTGTTGCCTGTGCCAGGAGCGTCATTGTCAGCACGTTTCTCTGGTCCTTATGTAATTGAAAAGAAACTAAGTGAAACTGACTACGTGATACAGACTCCTGATAGAAAACGCCAATCTCGTGTGTGCCACGTTAACATGTTGAAGACGTACCACACCAGACCCGTCACTCAGATAGACGGTCCAGAGAAACTGGCCGAGACGGCTGTCTCTATTGGCTGCTGCGGCTGTAGAGGGAGGTCATGTTAATGATGTGGACGGAGATGGTATGGAGTTGCGCAATACTCAGCAGCAGTGTGCTAGATTGCCCAATTCAGAGATGCTGCTGTCTCTCCCGTCAAGCCTCATTCATTTAACGGACGGACAGACAGATGATATTGTGAGGCTATTACACAGCTTTCCATGTCTTTTTAATGATGTTCCGTCATAGCACAAATGTGTTAGAACATGACATTAATGTTGGAAACGCTGCACCTATCAAGCAACATGCTTATCGTGTCAACGTCTCTAAAAGAAAGATAATGAGGGATGAGGTCGGTTATTTGCTGGAGAATAACCTGGCTATGACGAGTTCAAGTCCTTGGAGTTCTTCGTACATTCTGGTTCCCAAACCTGATGGGACATCCAGGTTATGTACCGGACTATCGAAAGGTCAATGCTGTCACAGTGCCCCGACTCGTTCCGTTACCCAGACTGGATGACTGTATTGACACTGTTGGTGCTGCTACTTATGTAACCAAACTAGATCTTCTAAAAGGTTACTGGCAGGTGCAGTTAACCTCACGTGCCTCCGACATCTCTGCCTTTGTGACCCCAGACCACTTCCTACAATATGCTGTCATGGCATTTGGGATGCGGAACGCACCAGCCCCTTTCCAACGCCTGGTTAACACAGTATTGGCTGGAGTTCCTAATTGTAGTGCTTACCTTGATGATCTGGTAATTTATTCAACTGAGTGGTCAGATCATATTAACACTCTAAGGGTAGTGTGTGAACGTCTAGCAACCGCTTCTCTAACCCTGAACTTAGCAAAGTGCGAGTTTGGGAAGGCCACTGTTACTTATCTCGGTAAACAGGTCGGCCATGGTCAGGGTGCGCCCTGTAGATGCCAAGGTCTCAGCTATAAACGCATTTCCCGCACCTACCACCAGAAGAGAGCTACGCCGCTTTTTAGGGATGGTTGGCTACTACCGTAGTTTCTGTAAAAATGTATCTGCGGTAGTTGCTCCATTAACGGATTTGCTCAGTCCGGCGAGAATATTTGTTTGGTCTGAAGATTGTCACACTGCTTTCAACACTGCTAAAGCACTCTTATGTAGTACCCCTGTTCTCGCTGCGCCAGATTTTGAACGGCCGTTTAAACTGGAGGTAGACGCTAGTGCCAGAGGTGCTGGTGCTGTTCTACTGCAGCCGGACCAGAGTGGAGTGGACCATCCTGTCTGTTATCTTTCACGGAAATTTAACAAATGTCAGACGAACTATTCCACCATTGAACAAGAAGCTCTAGCTTTGTTGTTGGCTCTGCAGTCCTTTGAAGTCTATGTTGGTTCCAGTGCATTACCAGTGATAGTGTATACTGACCATAACCCCTTAGTTTTTCTCCACCGTATGTACAACCAGAACCAACGCGTTGGGCACTTGTAGTGCAAAATTATAATTTGGAGATCCGCCACAAAAAGGGTTCGGATAATGTGTTTGGCAGATGCTTTGTCTCATGTTTAGAGATCTAGTTTTTTTTTTATCCCGTCAGGATGCTGTTGGTCTTTGAATGTTTGGTTGTTGTGATAGTATGTGTGTCGCAAAACCATTGTGGTTTGCTCTTTTAAGGGTGGGAGTGTTACGGATACAGGTATCCTGTGTGTGTTTTTCCTCTCCTTCTGCCCTAATCACAGGTGTCCTTTATGTTCCTGATTGGTGGTCGTTGGGGTGTCCCACCTGTCCGACATCCGTTTGTCTGCTGATTGCTGAGGTGGACCAATCAGTGGACATTCCTCTGCATTGCACCACCTGTTTCTGGTTTTTCACTCACATCACCACATCCCATTGTTTTAAAAGCCAGTCAGTTGCGTTTGCTGACAGAGAATCTTTTCGTTTGTGAGTATGGATACTGTGGTGTCCTGTTTTTGTGTACTCACTCATTTGCTGATTACTCTGTATGGTAACTATATTGTGTAAGTCGCTCTGGATAAGAGCGTCTGCTAAATGCTATGCAAATGTCAATGTGTGTTCCTGGGAAAAGGGGGATTTAGCAAGTTGCCCTTGGGCATACATTACCTGTAGAAATAAGATTGTCTAAAAACACTAGTTAGATCTGAGCAGACCACCCACTGTATTTTTGTATGGTTAGCAGTAGCTTAGCGGTTCTTGAGGCAGGCAAGATCAGTTTAGGGGTTTTTGACATTATTCTTTAATTCCTTGGGTCCTGCTCAGCCCTTTTCCCAAACCTTTACCGTGTGTTCATAATAAACATTTTGTGTTTGACGGTAGCTTATGGTTGTCGGTGTATTTTTGTCCTCACTGTTTCCATGTCACTATTCTAATTTGCATGAGTTATGTTACGGGTCTCTTTTCCATCCACCCTAGACTTTTAAAGCCACGGGGTTCGTAACACACACACACAGCAGGATGTTAAAGGATAAGCAGTCACACAGCATGATGTTAAAGGATAAGCAGTCACACAGCATGATGTTAAAGGATAAGCAGTCACACAGCATGATGTTAAAGGATAAGCAGTCACACAGCATGATGTTAAAGGATAAGCAGTCACACAGCATGATGTTAAAGGATAAGCAGTCACACAGCAGGATGTTAAAGGATAAGCAGTCACACAGCATGATGTTAAAGGATAAGCAGTCACACAGCAGGATGTTAAAGGATAAGCAGTCACACAGCAGGATGTTAAAGGATAAGCAGTCACACAGCAGGATGTTAAAGGATAAGCAGTCACACAGCAGGATGTTAAAGGATAAGCAGTCACACAGCAGGATGTTAAAGGATAAGCAGTCACACAGCATGATGTTAAAGGATAAGCAGTCACACACAGCATGATGTTAAAGGATAAGCAGTCACACAGCATGATGTTAAAGGATAAGCAGTCACACACAGCATGATGTTAACGGATAAGCAGTCACACAGCATGATGTTAAAGGATAAGCAGTCACACACAGCATGATGTTAAAGGATAAGCAGTCACACACAGCATGATGTTAAAGGATAAGCAGTCACACACAGCAGGATGTTAAAGGATAAGCAGTCACACAGCAGGATGTTAAAGGATAAGCAGTCACACAGCATGATGTTAAAGGATAAGCAGTCACACACAGCAGGATGTTAAAGAATAAGCAGTCACACACAGCAGGATGTTAAAGGATAAGCAGTCCATAAACTCAGACATAATAAGCCAGTATATCCCAATAATAAGAATACAAAAACACAACCATTAAGCATTTCCCAATCGAAATGTACACCTACTACTTCCCTTTGCAAAAAAGCATTTCACTTTTAGCACACAAAGTAACCTGTGACCTAAAGTTTAAAGTGGAACTGACAGCGTTTTAACTACTTTGCAGATATGAAACAATCAGACAATCATAATTTTAGTCACAAATTCCCAGTTTATGCCACAAAACCAACTTCTTAAGAGGTTTTAAAAATAGGTTATTTTCGACTCAACGTTCCATGGCATACACTAAGGCATTGTTGGCAGAATAGATGGATGCAGTTCAATACATGTATAATATAATTCACCAATACATTTCTAGACAAAAACGGACTAATGTAACTAAGGCTGGGAATGTTAATACAATCAAACTAGCAAGGGCAACGATCACAAGTGAGTTGTAACGTGGCTAATAGGCTAGCGTATCTATTTATGTAGCAAGCTAAAAACACAGCCTAGAGTTAGCTAGATAGCTAGCTAGCTGCTAGGAGGATGTCATGTCATGCCATTGGAGGAGTGGGTGAGTGACTGACTTTTTCCCCTCATTTCGTTTTTCGGTGGATATACACAGCTAGAGATGCATATTTAGCCAGTTAGCTTGGGTGCTTGGTTGGGACAAGCATGCATTGGCAGGCAAGCTGCAGAAGCACGAGGGGGCTACAATTCCCCATCGTTTATCAGTGCAATTTTGACGGCCAACTAGCTGGGTTTATCTAAATGTTCCTTCGTTAGATTTTAGCTCATCTTGCGCTGGCTAGCATTAGTTGTTGATCTTGTTGTTGATGTGCAAAACTGAGGGAGAGAGAGCTTACCTTTTCATGGTTGTTTGATCAATTTGACTGTAAAGTTCCCAAATGTAAGAGGACTCCCATGGTGTTTACATATTTGCAGAAATCCATTCAGGTGTATTTTTTGGCGAATGCATAATGATCTGAATGATGAAACACACAGTCCAGTTCAAAGTGAATGATGGCAGGCCCGTGTGACAAATGGTTTGTTTGTATAAAGGTATTCTGTAGCTCTGATTGGCTATAGTGCACCAGTCTGTGTGTAGACTCTGGTCCTGGACAAGACATGTTTTTATTAGGTTTTATTTACTGCAGTGTCTATTAATTGTCCAAACGCACAGCCGCTTTCTCACTCTATACTGCTATAGAATTTTCACAAATGCCTTAGTATATGTAATTCCCAAACATTCTAAGAATTTATGAAAACGTGGAAATTACCCTATCTAAGTGGTCGCTTGTCAGATTTTTTTTTTTTAAGTGTCATATTCTTCCTGGGGGTGTACATGAACAGAATTTGGCCCAGCGTCGTCCGGGTTTGGCCGGTGTAGGCCGTCATTGTAAATAAGAATTTGTTCTTAACTGACTTGCCTACATATTCGTCGCCAAACCCACTGGCTCCAGGTCATCTATAAATCACTGCTAGGCAAATCCCCGCCTTATCTTAGCTCATTGGTCACCATAGCAACACCCACCCGTAGTATGCGCTCCAGCAGGTATATCTCACTGGTCATCCCCAAAGCCAACACCTCCTTTGGCCGCCATTCCTTCCAGTTCTCTGCCGCCAATGACTGGAACGAATTGCAAAAAATCTCTGAAGCTGGAGACTCTTATCTCCCTCACTACCTTTAAGCATCAGTTGTCAGAGCACCTTACCGATCACTGCACCTGTACACAGCCCATCTGAAATTAGCCCACCCAACTACCTCATCCCTATATTGTTATTTATTTTGCTCATTTGCACCCCAGTTTCTCTATTTGCACATCATCTCTTGCACATCTAGCATTCCAGTGTTAATACTAATTGTAATTATTTTGCACTATAGCCTATTTATTGCCTTACCTCCATAACTTGCTACATTTGCACACACTGTATATATATTTTCTGTTGTATTTTGGACTTTATGTTTTGTTTTACCCCATATGTAACTCTGTGTTGTTGTTTTTATCGCACTGCTTTGCTTTATCTTGGCCAGGTCGCAGTTGTAAATGAGAACTTGTTCTCAACTGGCTTACCTGGTTAAATAAAGTTGAAATAAAAATAGATAAATAAAAAGTTAAATAAAGGTTAAATAAAAAATTAAAATGTAATAAGATTTAATGTTGCTAAAATGCTGTCAGTTCCACTTAAAATGCGAACGTATGGAAATGTCTGCCTTCTTGAAGGCTAACATGTCACTGCGCAATAGCAAGCAGTAGTTTTCCCACGGTCTAGCTATCTAGCTAGCTAGCTAGCTTTTGTTGTCAGCGGCTGCAGCTGTTATCAAAGAGGATGTTGTTGCTAATTTGTTAGCTTCTCCCTTTTCAAGAATAACTTTTAACAACAAGTTAAGTTTCAAATGATCATCATCTGGTGAGTGGAACTGTGTTTTTTATTGCAGCGTGCTTGCTGTTGTTAGCCATCTCTTTGAAAATAACTTGTGGTAAAAACGGTCCCACTCATTAAGTCAAAATGTGATTGGTGTCACGGTTTCGGCCGAGGCTGCTCCTCTTCCTTGTTCGGGCGGACTTCGGCGGTCGTCGTCTCCGGAGTACTAGCTGCCACCGTTCGATGTTTCTTGTTCTTTTGGTTTTGTCTGTTCATAACACCTGTCCCTTATTTGTGTCTTGATTGTTCCCCTTATTTAGTTTGTTTGTTTGGGTCAGGTGTTATGCGTGATTGTTTATGTCAGCCTGCCTCTTCGAGTTTGTTCTCTCGTTGTGTTGTATTTACTGAGCTCGCACTGTGTGCGCTTTTTTCTTGTTTTTCCGCACTGTGTATTTCGTGCGTAATTGTTCGCGCCACCCGGTCGGGTTGGCGACTTATACTTGTGTTTGGACTTAGTAAAGTTCTGTTGACGTCCTCCTGGTTTCCTGCGCCTGATTCCTATCATCCACCTACACCATTCTGACAGAATCACGCATCACAATGGAATCAGCAGGAGCGACCGCGCCGACCGCCGATATGGACGAACGTCTTCGTGGTCAGGAGGACCGAATGAACCAAGTCTGTCACGCCCTGGAGAGGGTGATGAACACTCTACACCGATGGGAGACCAGCGGGGTGCCCACACCTCCAACCACCGACCCAGCTTCAGCGGTCAGCCCTCCGGTTTCATCTCCGGAACCCAGTGGGATTCGGCTCTCGCTCCCGAGGGCGTACGACGGCTCCACCGCCGGGTGTCAAGGGTTCCTGCTGCAGGTGGAGCTCTACCTCGCCACCGTACACCCGGCGCCCTCGGGACACGGAGCGTCTCAGCCCTCATCTCCTGTCTCACCGGCAAGGCGTTGGAGTGGGCCAACGCCGAGTGGAGGAGAATGGACGCCGCAACTACGAACTATGCGGAGTTCTCCCGCCGCTTCCGTGCTGTATTCGACCATCCACCAGAAGGGGAAGGCGGCGGGGAACGTCTGTTCTACCTCCGACAGGGGATGAGGAGCGCACAGGACTTTGCCTTAGAGTTCCGGACCCTAGCGGCTGATGCAGGGTGGAATGAGCGGGCCCTTATTGACCATTTCCGCTGCAGCCTCCGAGAGGACGTCCAGCGAGAGTTGGCGTGCAGGGACACGTCGTTAACTTTCGACCAACTGGTCGACATGGCCATCCGGCTGGATACCCTGCTCGCCACCCGTGGGCGTCCCGGAGGGGGGTTCGCCCATTCCACTCTCCAGCGCCTCCGAGCCGAGTCCTATGGAGCTCGGGGTGCTGGCGCTAGGGAACGGAGGAGGAGGAGCCCACGGGGACCTGGCCCTTGCACCAACTGTGGTCGTGGAGGGCACACTGCGGCTAGGTGCTGGGGTGGGTCCTCCAGGGGAGGAGATGGCAGGTCTAGCATTGGGGGGTCCCCCCCAGGTGAGTAGGCGTCCTGCTTACCCAGAGCTTTCTGTCGTGCACCTAACCTTGCCTGTTTGTTTCCCACAGGTTGCACCTCGTTCCCAGCATAAGGCGCTGGTAGATTCAGGCGCAGCTGGGAATTTTATAGATCGCCAGTTCTGTTTAGAGTTAGGGATTCCCCTCCTTCCAGTGGATAAGCCTTTTCCGTCCATGCCCTAGATAGCCGTCCGTTAGGGTCTGGGTTGATTAGGGAAGTCACAGCACCACTTCAGATGATGGCGCAGGAGGGTCATGAGGAGAGAATTCAGCTTTATCTGATTGACTCTCCTGCGTATCCGGTGGTGCTGGGTCTTCCCTGGTTGATGACTCATGACCCTATTATTGGGTGGCGAGAGAAAGCTCTTAAAGGGTGGTCTGCTCAATGTGAGGGGCGGTGTCTGGGTGTTTCCATAGGGGCGACCTCGGTGGAGAGTCCGAATCTAATGCCAGCACTGCAGATTCCCCCAGTATGAGGATTTGGCACTGGCGTTCAGTAAGACTAGGGCTGCGCAGCTGCCGCCTCATAGACGGGGGGATTGTGCGATAGATCTCCAGTCAGGCGCAGCTCTCCCGCGAGCCATGTGTATCCCTTGTCTCAAGAGGAGAAAAAAATCTATGGAGACATACATCTCTGAGTCTCTTAGACAGGGATACATACGGCCATCCGTTTCACCCGTTTCCTCAAGTTTCTTTTTTGTGAAGAAGAAGGATGGAGGTCTGCGGCCGTGTATTGATTACCGCGGTCTCAATCAGATCACAGTGAAGTACAGCTATCCACTTCCTCTGATTGCGACTATGACGGAGTCACTGCACGGTGCGCAGTTCTTTACAAAATTGGATCTTAGGAGCGCATATAACTTGGTGCGCATCCGAAAGGGCGATGAATGGAAGACAGCGTTTAGCTACGACTTCCGGGCACTACGAGTATCTAGTCATGCCATATGGGTTGATGAATGCTCCCTCAGTCTTCCAATCCTTCGTTGATGAGATTTTCCGGGACATGCAGGGACAGGGAGTGGTTGTGTACATCGACGACATTCTGGTGTATAGTCCTACCCGTGCTGAGCATGTAGCCCTGGTGCGCCGAGTATTGCGGAGGCTGTTGGAGCATGACCTATATGTCAAGGCAGAGAAATGTCTGTTTTTTCAGAAGTCGGTCTCCTTTCTGGGTTACCAGTTATCTGCGTCAGGGGTGAAGATGGAGGTAGACCGGGTGTCAGCTGTGCGTAATTGGCAGACCCCAACCACTGTGAAGGAGGTGCAACGGTTCTTGGGTTTTGCGAATTACTACCGGAGGTTTATCCGGGGTTTTGGACAGGTGGCAGCTCCCATAACGTCTCTGTTAAAGGGGGGTCCGGTGCGCTTGCGGTGGTCAGCTGAGGCGGACAGGGCATTTGGGAGACTGAAGGACCTGTTTACCTCGGCGCCGGTGTTGGCGCATCCGGATCCCTCTTTACCGTTCCAAGTAGAGGTGGACGCGTCAGAGGCCGGGATAGGGGCCGTTCTTTCCCAGCGTTCTGGTACTCCACCTAAACTCCGTCCCTGTGCGTTCTACTCAAAGAAGCTCAGTCCGGCGGAGCGGAATTATGACGTAGGAGACAGGGAGCTGTTAGCCGTGGTACAGGCCCTAAAGGTGTGGCGGCATTGGCTCGAGGGGGCTCAACACCCTTTCCTCATTCAAACTGACCATCGTAACCTGGAGTACATCCGGGCAGCTAGGAGACTGAATCCTCGCCAGGCTCGTTGGACTATGTTCCTGGCCCGGTTTGTGTTTAAGATCACATACATCCCTGGGTCCCAGAACGGGAAGGCAGATGCTCTGTCCCGGCGGTATGACGCAGAGGAGAGGTCAGTTGAGTCCACGCCCATACTACCGGAGTCTTGTCTGGTTAGACCAGTCCCTACTGACCGATTTCCATCGGGGTCATCCTGCGCGCCCTGCTCCGCGTCGTCCGGGTCGTCCTCGAGCTCTGGGTCGGCGCACGGCTGGAGCCGCGCGTCAAGGGGGGTACTGTCACGGTTTCGGCCGAGGCTGCTCCTCTTCCTTGTTCGGGCGGACTTCGGCGGTCGTCGTCTCCGGAGTACTAGCTGCCACCGTTCGATGTGTTTTGTTCTTTTGGTTTTGTCTGTGCATAACACCTGTCCCTTATTTGTGTCTTGATTATTCTCCTTATTTAGTTGGTTTGTTTGGGGCAGGTGTTATGCGTGATTGTTTATGTCAGCCTGCCTCTTCGAGTTTGTTCTCTCGTTGTGTTGTATTTCGAGAGCTCGCACTGTGTGCGCTTTTTCTTGTTTTTCCGCACTGTGTATTTCGTGCGTGATTGTTCGCGCCACCCGGTCGGGTTGGCGACTTATACTTGTGTTTGGACTTAGTAAAGTTCTGTTGACGTCCTCCTGGTTTCCTGCGCCTGATTCCTATCATCCACCTACACCATTCTGACAATTGGTTGATTCCACTGTCACTCCAAAATGTTGCCCTAATACAGTTGAATAGCAGATGCCTTTATCTTGCTTCTGATGGCCTAGCCAATGGCTGATTTAGCTAGCTAGATTTATCTCCCCAGAGACAAGCAAAGAAAAGTCCTGATTGGATCTTTTTTTCCTCTTATATGCCATTTAGCAGACTATTTTATCCTCTTCAGTGTTAACCCTTTCCTTTCCAACAAAAACTGAAGAGATTAAATCAGAACATCATTGAAAATAATATTATAATATTTATATTATTATTAGAATCATTATTTTATCAATTCTTAGCCCTTCTCTGAAGGCGTAGAAGGCCCATTGTTCCCCACTGTGTTTGGGTTAGTAATAATTTGTAGAGTGGCTCTATTTTCCCTCAGCATGCATTTTTTTCACTAATCTGAATGTCTAAAGAATCCATATGTTCTGAAATATGAACACAGAAATACTGGACATTTTGAACTATTATTATGGTGGTGATTTGACAAAATTAATATCATGGTCAGATCTGTCTAAACTTGTAAGAAGATATCCAAACACAATGGATCCCTGGCTAGATCTGGAGGTGGTCAGGAAGATCTGAACACAATCAGATCACAGTGTGTCTTGCCATGCCAGTTATGTCTGAATAAGGTTTCAGAAGGAGTTATGCCAGTTATGTCTGAATAAGGTTTCAGAAGGAGTTATGCCATGCCAGTTATGTCTGAATAAGGTTTCTCAAGGCTTCATTACTTTAACACCAGGACATCCATCCATACTGAGTAAATACAGACGCATTTAAGCGGCAATCTGCAGTTCGAACAATTACAAAGGAGACACCCCGCCACTGATATGGTAAACAGCTGAGGGATGGGGCTGGAGAAATGTGACCACTTTCAAATTCATAGATAGAGCTCTGGATACAAGGACTGACCATCCATGATACTGTATCACAATTATAGTTTGACCATGTTTCAGGCTGTACAGTGTTTGTTTACATGGAGACGGGTTAAAGAAGGATTTTTAAGCCTTGAGACAACTGAGACATGGATTGTGTATGTGTGCCATTCAGAGGGTGAATGGGCAAGACAAAATATGTAAGTGCCTTTGAACGGGGTGAGGTAGATGTCAGGCGCACTGGTTTGAGTGTGTCAAGAACTGCAACGCTGCTGGGCTTTTCACATTTAACAGTTTCCCGTGTGTATCAAGAATGGTCCACCACCCAAAGGACATCCAGCCATCTTGACACAACTGTGGGAAGCATTGGAGTCAACATGGGCCAGCATCCCTGTGGAACGCTTTTGACACCTTGTAGGGTCCACGCCCACGACGAATTGAGGCTGTTCTGAGGGCAAAAGAGGATGCAACTCAATGTTAGGAAGGTGTTCCTAATGTTTTGTACACTCAGTGTATTTTGAGTTCTGATGGGGTACGAAAGTTGAACTAAGCTAATGAGGCAACTGTAAGTTATATTCTTCAAGAATCAATGGGTATACATCATCAATATTTAGAAGTCTAAAAATGGATGTAGCTACTGCAGATTGTCCCTTTAAGATGTTGTCTGGGTATGAACTGAATCCTGCTGTTAGTATAAAAAAAAAAGGTTGAACAAAGGAAAAAAGATTTTGAACCACAGGGTATTGTCCTAATCTGACTGAGCTTTTCCGCCAGCTAATTAGCTCTCGACTCGGACCAGGACGATGCAAAAAAAAAAAGAACTTTTACATTCTTCTTTCAAACATTATTTCTCCCTACCATTTAAACATTTAATAAATATTAACATTTAAAGCTTTTCATTCATGTATATACAAGAACTATACAATACACATAAGGATGTTCTGAACTGCAAGACAGGAATGAGGTAATGCACAACTTGAAACAGCGTGACATCAGACCAACCGCTCTGCAGACTTACAGCATTCTCTCTTAACTTCTCAATGACGTCATCATACTTTACATTCCGTTGGCTGGCTGTTAGTTTCTTAGATAATAATATGCTGCTGAAATTTACACTATATACAAAATTACTTTAAAAATATATCAAAAAAATATCAATCATGTTTTTTCTTTTTATCTTTTAAAGCATATGTGAGTTTTTCCACAAAGGCAATGTGCATGCTACAGTGGGGTTGGCTTTGCAAACAGACTTGACCTGTTGACCTTTTGATGACCTCTGGAGGTCAATCTCTTGTAAATGGTTGTTTGGAAAGCACATCAACAATAAGAGCACCAATGGGGAGAGGTTACAAAGCTCCCTGGAGGAAGTGACATCATCACCAAGACTTTGCAACATCATCACCAAGACTTTGCGACATCATCACCAATACATTGTGGCATCGTCACCAAGACTTTGCGACATCATCACCAATACATTGTGACATCATCACCAAGACTTTGCGACATCATCACCAATACATTGTGGCATCGTCACCAAGACTTTGCGACATCATCACCAATACATTGTGACATCATCACCAAGACTTTGCGACATCATCACCAATACATTGTGACATCATCACCAAGACTTTGCGACATTATCACCAAGACTTTGCAACATTATCTCCAATACCTGTGACATCCTCACCAAGATTTGTGAAATCACCAAGACTTGTGACATCATCACTACAACTTGTGACAGCCCCCAAAGTAAAGGTTTTTGTCCGTGCCACAAAATATCTTCACAATATTAAGTTCAATAAGTAGTTCTGATGCACTTTCAAAATATGTTTGCACAACTGTACACAGATCAGGAAGTAATGGTAGCAATGCAGTCGTCACATTGTTTAACATGTACACAGATTAGGAAGTAATGGCAGCCAATGCAGTCGTCACATTGTTTAACATGTCTTGTAGTCATTTTAGTTTCAGCACCTTTTTATTTTCTTGTTTTTCTTCCATTTCTTAACTGAAGCAGAGAGGGCTGAGTGAGGCAGTGCAAATGCATAGAGATCGCTCTGCTGGTTCGATGAGGTAACCATTACTGGTCTAAGTCCACTGGCATGTTAATTTATTCTTGCAGCAATCGGTTGAGAGTCCAGTCCAGGATAATCCCTCAGATGGTTGTAATAATGTTGTAACGTTGTAATAAAGTTGTCACATTGTAACATTGTAACGCTGTAACACTGTAATGCTGTAACAACATTGTAATAACGTTGAGCTGACGGAAGTCATGGTGGACCATATTACTGAGCAGCAAGTCACAGGATAAGTCAGGGATCATGTCACCACATGGGACATGGTTCTGGTTGTTCTGGTTCTGTGAGCTGAGTCCCTCTCTGATCCTACATCCTCCCTTCTTGACCTGGCAGCAGCCACGCCAGCCACAGCTCCAGCAGGCCCGGGTTCAGGGCCGGGGCGGCGGCTTGGCCTAAAGAGCGGTTGTTTGGACTGCTGTGCTCTTTAGATGGCGATAAAGCAGGGTCTCCATTGGAGTCTGGAGCAGCGTTGGGCCGGAGCCGGGGCCGGAGAGGCGGGCTGGGACCCGGAGGTAGAGAAGGGAGCACAGGGACCGAGTCTCCATCCCCGACCCCCAAGGAAGGACCCTTGGGAGGGACCGCACCCGCCGACGGTGAGGTGGTCAGGCCCTGGGCAGTGGAGCGAGGCCGTCTAGGGGTCTTAGTGGTTTGGGGTGGGCTCTGGGTAGTGGTGTGGGGGAGCGGGGTGTCTGATGGTAGGGTGGTGGAGGCGGTGGGGTTAGGCTGGGTGGAGGTCTCCTGGTCTGGGCCAGTCTCAGAGTCTGAGGATCCTCCAGTCTTGTGGAGGTCTGGGGATGGAGAGAAGAGGGTGGTGAAGCCTTCCTTCTTGTTGCAGGATTCACAGCACAGCTTGTTGTAGCCAGGGATGGAACAGTAGCGGGCTAGGACCTCCATCTGGCAGAATATAGACTTGTCCCCAAGACATGGCTCATCTGTGGGGTGAGAGCATAACACAGTCAGAACAGACACTTAGACATTACCGCTCTCTCCTCACGCTGTAGTGACCTTAACCCAACACCTAGCAACCTCTTCAACCGTATCCCGTTCCGTTGGCATTCACTGAAAACTTGTGTCTTTCTCGTGGCTTTTCTTTTGCAAAATAACTATGAATTAACTGACTTATTTTCAAATAAATGTGTATTACATATAACATCACATTAAGGTGAGGGCTATTCTCTGTATTACAAGGAACAATAGCAGGTCTACTTCTCTCCAGTAGCTGGCATATTCTGTCTGTTCATAATTCACCTGTGGGAACATGGCGTTTCTCAACACCCATGAATGATAAGAGGCCATCTGCGCTCTTTTAAGGTCCTTACTACTGAATAGTGTCACACACACACTGTCGAAATAATGAATAAATCCTAAACTGAGGCTTGAATGCAAAATAAAGATGTTTATTAAAACACCCGACAACCGAAATAGTTGGCCAATAATATCCGAGAGATTGTTCGTGAGGACATTACCTCTGCCTTTGACTTGCAATTAAAACCGATAAATGAATCTCTTTGCACTGCTGTGGATACCTACTCAACTGAAGTGGAAAGTTTGGAGACAGTGGCCAATGTGACAGAGAAGTGACTCCATGACCTGGATGGGGAACGACCAATGGCTGGGTTTCCTTGTGGGTCCTGTTTTTTGTTTCACTAATTGATTTCATACCATTATCTACACATCTATTTTCTTTCATCAAGAAAATAGAAATTCGACATTTGCATCTGGGTTGAATAAATCACAATTAAAGAAGGTATCATAATTTGAAATGTTAACTGTGTTAGAGTGTTCTCAACAAACACTGTTTTCAGACCAGATAGCTATTACTCTTTCCAAAATCAAGGTCCTTTTCAGCTCAGTTGGTAGAGCATGGGGCTTGCAACGCCAGGGTAGTGTGTTCGATTCCGGGGACCACCGCTACGTTAAAAAAACCTGCGTATGCACACATGACTATAAGTCGCTTTGGATAAAAGCGTCTGCTAAATGGCATATTATGATATAAGACAGAAGTTAATTTATTGACAAGACAGAGAGCAGAATTTGCGATCCCATCGAGTAAGGCAACCATTACTTCCATGGTCCCGTTGTTTACTGGCCAACGAGCTACGCAGTAACGATCAATTAGCTGATACAGCAACTATTAAAACTGAAACAGGGGAATTACTATCAGAACCCAAATTAATCAATCAAAGATTCTCCTGCTTTTATAAAGAACGGTACACCTCCGATTGTAAATCCACACCAAGTCAGACTAAGTCCTTTCTAAAAAGAATAAAGAACGCCTCTTCTCTCAACAGAGGAAGCCACCTCGCTGCGAGCCCAAATCTCTCTATGAACTCAAAAGGGCATAGAACACCTTCCTAATACTGAGTTGCACCCCCTTTTGCCCTCAGAACAGCCTCAATTCGTCGGGGTATGGAATCTACAAAGGTGTCAAAAGCGTTCCACAGGGATGCTGGCCCGTCTTGACTCCAATGCTTCCCACAGTTATGTCAAGTTAGCTGGATGTCCTTTGGGTGATGGACCATTCATGATACACACGGGAAACTGTTGAATGTGAAAAACCCAGCAGCGTTGCAGTTCTTGACACACTCAAACCAGTGTGCCCAGCACCTACTACCATACCCTGTTTAATGGCACTCAAATCTTTTGTCTTGCCCATTCACCCTCTGAATGGCACACATACACAATCCATGTCTCAATTGTCTCAAGGCTTAAAAATCCTTCTTTAACCTGTCTCCTCCCCTTCATCTACACTGATTGAAGTGGATTTAACAAGTGACATCAATAAGGGGTCATAGCTTTCACCTGGATTTACCTGGTCAGTCTATGTCATGGAAAGAGCAGGTGTTCCTAATTGTTTGTATACACAGTGTAGTTCCTTCTTTAGATAAAACCATTGCCAGAAACTTTAACAGAATGCTCAAATCAATTAAATCCGACCTCAGTAGATGGAATAATATCCCATTTGCGGCTGAATTTCTGTAGTTCAATGCTTCCCATGGCTCTGGCTATTGGGCAGAAAGTCATAGTACGGTTTTAAAATGTACACGGCAAGGTGAACGATCCCGGATAAAATTAACACATTTACAAAGAGGGAAATATGTAGGAGGACTACCTGTACCAGAGCTTAAGTTGTATTTCCAGGCACTAGCATTTCACCCCATTCAAAATTGGTTTAGACATGATTCTTCTCCACCCTGTCTCCTATTGCCCTGGAAGAGGTGGTCTTCACTGATATATCCCTTTAAACAATGTCAACTATGTTTTAGTCCTATTATTGCTCGCACAATTTCTATTTGAAAAACAATGTAACTGGGAATCAAAATGGCATGTCCATACTCCAATATTTCATAATAATGCCTTGCAAATCTGGAGGGCGACCTTTTGACCCCCAATGGTCCAAATGTGGAATCCGTACCCTTACCGATACCATGGACATTAATGGATTGAGAACATTCCAAGGCAACATGTTTTGTAAATATATTTAAAACTATGCTGGGCTATGGAGTCCCTTGGGAAACCCAACTGCCGAAACATCCAACGATGGGATTTATAAATAAATGATCTGGGCTCCTGAAAGGACTGATCTCTATAATATATAAACAACTTTTGGAAAGCTCATATTCTGAGCTAGCCATTTAAAAAAAGTATGGTCCACAGATCTAACTGAATCTGAATAACCCTTTAACTGAAACAGAATATGGAAATATGACCTTGGCATCCCGTAATCCGAACCACCAACTTATACATGTTACATTTATTTACAGACTGTATTTAACACCAAGGAAACGTTTTACGATGAAATTGGCCCCAACTCCCAACTGTTCACTGTGTCCCCTAAATCAGGTAGACACATTCATTCATATGATGTGGGAGTGCCCTGCAGTTAAATGCTTTTGGGCAAAGAAAAAAATATATATATTCGAAGTACGTGAATTTAAATATTCAATGCTTTCCATCTATTATGTTACGCAACGATGATAGCCCCTTGAATCGCTCAATCAGAGAAGATTACTGCTGGCAGGCAGCACTGCTGCAAAAGAATGGTTGACTCTAAGATGGCGACCACCTCACTCTCTCTCCCATTTAACCAGTGGATACAGTTACTATTAGAAGTTATAACATTAGAATTATCGACAGCAACAATAAATGGTGCTAGTCAAGGAACAATCAGATGTTTAAAATGGTAAGCCGCTAAGAATAAAATAGACTAGTATCCAATAAAATACAATAGAAGCATCCCATGCTCACTTACTGGAGGAGATTTTGTGGACAGGATTCTCAGGAACAATCTGATGTACACCCTCCGTCTTTGTCGTTGAATTCTCCATCGCTTCTATATTGAAAGGGGGCAGCGATGACTGTCCTGTTTTTACCAGAAGAGGAGAGAGGGCAAACTTTACAGATTATTACATGGTGGGACTTTCAGGTTTTCATTGGTTTTCCAGAAATCCAGGTTGGAGGATTCCAGATTTCCTGCTTTTTCCTTCCTTGTTCTAGTAATGTACCAACTGGGATTTCTGGACATCCTGGACATTTTGGGAAAGTTACTTTGGGAAGGGGTGGTGGTTCTATGCAGTGATGTAAAGTACCGAAGTAAAAATACTTTAAAGTACTACTTAAGTAGTTGTGTGGATTTCCACAGGAAATCCAGGGGCGGCTGTAAAATAGGCTGGCCTTCTCAACCTTGAATGGCCTTCAGACCTGTCAATCACCAATCATTGTGATTGGCCATGGTAGCCAAAATAATGGCGTGCACAGCATTTTTATACATGACCCTAAGCATGATGGGATGTTAATTGTTTAATTAACTCAGGAACCACACCTACCGTATGTGGAAGCACCTGCTTTCAATATACTTTGTATCCCTCATTTACTCAAGTGTTTCCTTTATTTTGCCAGTTACCTGTATGTTGCCAACAGTGGTGCAAACATACTTTTAGGTAGTTTTTTTTGGTATTTGTACTTTAGTCAAAAATATAAATGGTAAAGTACTTTTACTTCACTACATTCCTAAATAAAATAATGTACTTTTTACTCCATACATTTTCCCTGACACCCAAAAGTACTCGTTAGATTTTGAAAGCTTAGCAGGACAGGAAAATGGTCAAATTCCCGCACTTATCAAGAGAACACGTGGTCATCCCTACTGCCTCTGATCTGGCGGACTCACTAAACAAACATGCATTGTTTGTAAATGTTGGAGTGTGCTCCTGGCTATCCGTAAATGTTAAAAACAAGAAAATGGTGCCGTCTGCTTTGCTTAATATAAGGTATTTGAAATGATTTATACTTTTACTTTGATACTTAAGTATATTTTAGCAATTACATTTACTTTTGATACTTATGTATATTTAAAAACAAATACTTTTAGACTTTTACTCAAGTAGTATTTTACTGGGTGTCTTTCACTTTTACTTGAGTCATTTTCTATTAAGGTATCTTTACTTTTACTCAAGTATGACAACTTTTTCCACTACTGGTTCTATGTGGAACCATAATGACTCACATAGCCCTTCCATCTCTTTAATGGTTATTTGCAGTTCAGAAAATGGTTATTTCCTCTTTTAGTGATCATTAAAATGTAGGGGAGGCGGCTCATTAAAATATTTTGAGGCGTGGTTTGTTCACAGCTCTTTTTGTGCAACCGTGAGTGAGAGTGTCATGTCAGGATATCTAATCTGTTGTGTTATGCCATTATATATTATATATGACAATGGCCAGTGATGGTGTCTTGTGAAAAAGTCATGTATGGCCTTGTGTCAATTGAGAACAGATGACTAAAATCAGTCATTGGGTCTCACTTCTCTCCTCAGGGACCCTCAGCTGTTCCAGAGGTAGCTCACTTGATTCAACTTGTCAATGAACACAATAATAACACCTACGGAGTTTTAACAATATAATATGGCTGACCAGAATAAAAAACCCTGTATGGTTCTTCAAAAGGATCTACGAAGAACCTTTCAGATTGACAAAGGTTATTTATAGAACCATTCTCCATAAAGGTTCTATAAAGAACCATAAGAAAAGGGTTGTAACCATAGTGGAACCCTTTATCGATGCTATATATAACCTTTTATTAATGGTTCTTCATAGAACATTAGCACCATAAATGTTCTATTTAGAACCTTGAGCATGGTTCTTTATAGTACCTTCAAAAGAAAGGTTCCATATAGCACCAAAAAGTGATTTTCTATGGCAGCGGCTCCCGAACTAGGGGTCGGCTGATATGAAAATGGGGTCACGGAAGAATTTCTAAAATCCTTTATTTTGTTAAATATTTGGTATATTTAGTCTTTGTTTGTATATATATACAGTGGGGAAAAAAAGTATTTAGTCAGCCACCAATTGTGCAAGTTCTCCCACTTAAAAAGATGAGAGAGGCCTGTAATTTTCATCATAGGTACACGTCAACTATGACAGACAAAATGAGAAAAAAAAATCCAGAAAATCACATTGTAGGATTTTTAATGAATTTATTGGCATATGATGGTGGAAAATAAGTATTTGGTCAATAACAAAAGTTTCTCAATACTTTGTTATATACCCTTTGTTGGCAATGACACAGGTCAAACGTTTTCTGTAAGTCTTCACAAGGTTTTCACACACTGTTGCTGGTATTTTGGCCCATTCCTCCATGCAGATCTCCTCTAGAGCAGTGATGTTTTGGGGCTGTCGCTGGGCAACACAGACTTTCAACTCCCTCCAAAGATTTTCTATGGGGTTGAGATCTGGAGACTGGCTAGGCCACTCCAGGACCTTGAAATGCTTCTTACGAAGCCACTCCTTCGTTGCCCGGGCGGTGTGTTTGGGATCATTGTCATGCTGAAAGACCCAGCCACGTTTCATCTTCAATGCCCTTGCTGATGGAAGGAGGGTTTCACTCAAAATCTCACGATACATGGCCCCATTCATTCTTTCCTTTACACGGATCAGTCGTCCTGGTCCCTTTGCAGAAAAACAGCCCCAAAGCATGATGTTTCCAACCCCATGCTTCACAGTAGGTATGGTGTTCTTTGGATGCACTCAGCATTCTTTGTCCTCCAAACATGATGAGTTGAGTTTTTACCAAAAAGTTATATTTTGGTTTCATCTGACCATATGACATTCTCCCAATCCTCTTCTGGATCATCCAAATGCACTTCAGACGGGCCTGGACATGTACTGGCTTAAGCAGGGGGACACGTCTCGCACTGCAGGATTTGAGTCCCTGGCGGCGTAGTGTGTTACTGATGGTTGGCTTTGTTACTTTGGTCCCAGCTCTCTGCAGGTCATTCACTAGGTCCCCTGTGTTGTTCTGTGATTTTTGCTCACCGTTCTTGTGATCATTTTGACCCCACGGGGTGAGATCTTGCGTGGAGCCCCAGATCGAGGGAGATTATCAGTGGTCTTGTATGTCTTCCATTTCCTAATAATTGCTCCCACAGTTGATTTCTTCAAACCAAGCTGCTTACCTATTGCAGATTCAGTCTTCCCAGCCTGGTGCAGGTCTACAATTTTGTTTTTGGTGTCCTTTGACAGCTCTTTGGTCTTGGCTATTGTGAAGTTTGGAGTGTGACTGTTTGAGGTTGTGGACAGGTGTCTTTTATACTGATAACAAGTTCAAACAGGTGCCATTAATACAGGTAACGAGTGGAGGACAGAGGAGCCTCTTAAAGAAGAAGTTACAGGTCTGTGAGAGCCAGAAATCTTGCTTGTTTGTAGGTGACCAAATACTTATTTTCCACCATAATTTGCAAATAAATTCATAAAAAAATCCTACAATGGGATTTTCTGGATTTTTTTTCTCAATTTGTCTGTCATAGTTGACGTGTACCTATGATGAAAATTACAGGCCTCTCTCATCTTTTTAAGTGGGAGAACTTGCACAATTGGTGGCTGACTAAATACTTTTTTCCCCCACTG
>NW_025538269.1:0-20000 GCF_020615455.1 Coregonus clupeaformis | reverse complement strand
TATAATGACCTGGAAGTCACCTGTCATTGTCCTTAGCTAAATTACATTGTAAAACTATGATGCAATAGGTTATCAAGATAGTGTTACAATGACTTACAATTACATGGTTTGGAAACTGGTCTCCCAAACTTGATAGTGCTCAATTGCTAGAGCATGGCGCTTGTAACGCTCAGGGTAGTGGGTCTCGATCCCCGGGACCACCTACGTAAAATTAATGTATGCCACAGCTGATTAAGTCGCTTTGGGATAAAAGCGCCTGCTAAATGGCACATATTATTATTACATATTTATCAGTGAGGATTTTAGGCATAATTATCCTTCGATCTCCATCACTTCTAGGAAACATTTTCATCCAAACTGAGAAAGCTTCACCCTCAACACCCAGTCATCCAACTTTTCAACGAATCCATTCATCTTCTCGCTCCCTTTGGCGGCCATTGCTTACAGAAATCACTAATTCCCCATGCATTTATTCCAACTTGGTTTGCGTAAATCTTTTTATTTAAGCCGATTTAATCTGTTCTGACTAAGCTTAGGCTCCATCCATTAATGGCTGGATTTTCTTGCTCTGAGGTTTGTGTCCCTGTGCTGGGGGAAACGGGTGATGCGGTGTTGCTATGATGGGCTCTATCCCTGGAAAGGTCCTTGCATCCATGGCATGGATAATACCGAGCGAAACTGACCTTAAGCAGACATAGTGAAAGTTGTGAAAGTTGTTACCGAGAAGTTCTGAGTCGCTTTGGTTCACTCCGCCGCGATTAAGTGGGGAAGTGGAAGGGAAGTGGCGCTCTGATGTAATACCAACTGTGGTTTTACAGATTCCCGAAGAAGTAACTATATGTCTCCTCTCTCTCCTCCTCCCCTCCCCTCTATCTCTCTCCCTTCTCCACCTCCCCTCTCTCTCTTTTTTTTTTTTTTTTTTTTTTTTCTCTCTCTCTTTTCTCTCTCTCTCTCTCTCTCTCTCTCTCTCTCTCTCTGTTCTTCCCTCTCCCTCTCTCTCTATATCTCTCTCTCCTTCCACCCTCTATCTCTTTTTCTTCCTCTCCACCCCTTCCCCCCCCTCTCTCTGCCTCCCTCCTCTTCTCTTTTTCCTGTAGATGTGTGGTGGATGAGATGGATTTTTCGGGATGGAGCTGGGACGAGGTCTGAGGAAGTTCCAGGCTCAGCATCTGAGTCCAGGGAGAGGCCCAGAAGGTGGAGAGACTGGATCGAGGCCTTCAGGTGAGCTCCATTATTCAGTCATTAGTCTGTCAGTCAATCAGTCAGTCAATCAATCAATCAGTTAGTCAATCAATCTATTAATCAATTAATCAATCATATGTGTCAAAGATATATTGTTTTGTGAATAATCCCAGGAAGAGTAGCATTGATGGACCAATGGGTATCTTACTAAACTAAACTGAATCTGTAAACGAAACTCATCCGGAGGGGGGTTTGACACAGGTCTGAAAAAACAAGACAATTCAGGATAAGTCATCCAAATCCAGTACAAAGTCAGTCAGTTGGTGAACATATGAGGTCACTACTGGGACAAATAGAGAGACCTTTGTCTCAGGTTTAGAAGGCCCAAAAGACGTGCGTAACGCTCAAGTGAGTTAAGCCCAACACTCTGGCGAGGCACAGCTCCCTATAGTGTCTCTGCCTCTCTGTTGTCCATGGGTGGGCAGACACATGTCGATAGCACTAAGGTCCATGGTGTCAATGAGCCCAAAACACAGCGCTAGGAATTTTTACAGTTCACGCCTCACTTCACCAGTCAACCCAAATCCTATCAAAACTTCTCCTTCCAGTTTCTACATAGCCTGGTTATGCAGCCTGAATGCTGAACGCACCTCTACGTTTCACTGCATTCAGACTGGTTAAATCGGCTTTGCCAACCTCCTCCATTTAGAGATGGTTGGACCCAGCCTTCCTCTTGGCTAGGTGCTCTGAAACAACAGGAAAATCTCAACAGACAGGATAAGTACAACTTCCTTGTTCTCGTGCCTAAATGGTTATCCCATTTATGCCACAGCTGCGTTGCTCTGTGCTAACCAGCCGCCCTGGAATACCCGCCCACCTACGAGCATGGCCAGCTGTCACGGTTGTGCAAGGGCCGCTATCAGGAGCAGGTGTGTGCCGCCGTGCAGCGGGCACAGAGACCGACGGCTGGTATTTGTTTTGGGTAATGAACGGAAAAGAAGAAAGTGGCACAGAGAGGGGCGGGGTAAAGAGTCAGGGAGGGAAATGAGGGAGGAGAGGTTTATTAATATAGACAGCTTTACTCCGCCGGCCTCCCCTGCTCCTCCAAACAGCGATTGAGAGAGAGAGAGAGGAATAGAAAAAGAGGAGAGGGGGAGAGACTTGAAGGAGAGAGAACGAGAGAGAGTCTGAGAGAGAACATGACGGGATGGAGGGAGAGAGACAGACTTTCATAGAGAGTGAGGGGATAGGGAGAGACTTTAAAGAAAGAAAGGGAGAGACGTGATAGAGAAAGAGGTATGAATAAACTGACAGCAAGAAAGGCTGGTGGCAGGGAAATGAGAGAGAGAGAGGGAGGAAAGGGAGAGAGAGAAGTGCAGAAGAATCACAAGAGAGGGGAAAATAAACACCTGGCAGCCTCTGTCAGCTTTGCTGGTGTGTCAGCTAATAATGAACCCAACACTGTTTGGCATTCAAGCACACACACACATACACACACACACACATACACACACACACACGTATTCTTTACTCCCTTCACTGAAATAAAGGAAGGAAGGGAATATAGGGTTTTCTTTCTAGGGATATCTGGTATTTCACTCCTTTCAGGTAGAAAAGCAAAGAGAAATGTATAGAACACAGACTTTATTATTCATAAGAAAACGCATTGTTTTGATTGGCTAAGTAAGGCCTTTCCTTAAAGTCTAACCACAGTTCTTAATGGTGCAACTGCAGTGCAAAACCACAATATGTGGCTTAAGACAAGTTATTTTTCAGATAAAAGGCCAGTCTCCTGCTAGATGATGCAGAATCAGTGGGGATGAACCCCAAACTGAGTACACGGTCTGGAGTCCCAAAATGGCAACTTATTCCCCTAGCATAGCTAGTCCACTACCTTGTGTCCTGCCCACTGAGATCGTGAGATTCCAACCATGCAGCTCAGCGGGTCAATGACGGAGGGAGGCCAGCCAGCCTTACCTGGAAACCATCATTTATTAATATGGAATTACACTTTACGCTCCAGTAGAGTGGTGTCTTCACACACACACACACACTCACACGTTGGAATCATAGATTGATTAATTAACAAAGGAAGTTTCCCAAAATCTCATTCCATGCTACGGTAAAAAAACGTTACATAACAGATTTGAATTGGGCTGCCAATGCAGAGGAGAGCATAGCGTGACAATATGGAAAAAAGCATTTCAAAATGGCACCCTATTCCCCTGTTTAGTGCACTTACTTGACCAGGGCCTCAAAGTAGGCCCTGGGAATAGTGTGCCATTTGGGATGGCCGCCTATGATGAATACACCATTCACTGAGCGAGCACGTATGCATTGTGGGACATACTGTAGCTAGTGCAGACACACCACTGGCACAGACGTCAGTTCAACCTCTAGTTTTGATTTACATTTGATTGAGTTGTCAACTAACGTGAATTCAACACGAAATCAACTAAAAATGTCAGCCCTGTCATTGGATTTTAGGGTTAAAAATGGTGTAAAAAGACGATGACCTTTTTGAAAATACAATCAGTTTTCTATGTTGATTCAACATCAACACATTGAATCTTTTTTTTTATGGTTGAATTGATGTGGAAACAATAAGTTGATTCAACCAGTTTTTGCCCATAATGTCATTTAAATGGTAGTGTCTGGAGAGTTCTTGGGTTTTTCACTGTGGAGAATTCTAAATCACACTCTTTACCTCTATGGACTGCTATCTGTTAAGGCATGGACAGGCCCTCATGCTTCTCATCCTCTCGCCAACGCCCCCAAGCAGATAGACTGACTGTACTCAGAATAGACACACACACACACACACACACACACTTAGTCATCAAATAAACACTCAGTCAAACACACACACACACACTCCACACACACACGTAGGTGTTTCTGCCAAGCTGAGGATTTGAGGAGGGGTGGTTGGTGGGGGTGGAGCTGCAAGGCCAGCAGTTTTCCTCTCAGATCTCAGGATGTTCTCTGGGGACCTCCATCAACCCTGTGTCATCTTTACTGCAGAGGTGCTCTAGGCAGGAGATTTCTGTTGTCTCCATCCCATGGGGCACAGCGTGAATACACTACAGCCCTACAGGAAAAGTTACTTGTGACAACTGCTGATGTAAAAAGGGCTTTATAAAATACCATTTGATTGATTGATTTGACTACTGTCGCTTGTCTGTCTGCTGGTTGCACGTTCTTTGGTGGTGGTTAGGAGGTATAGGGTAACTTCATCTTGTCTGTATATTCTGGTTGGTGTAGTGATGAGGTAATGAAGGCTGTAACAAAGGTGAATTAGCAGGTTTCTGTTGAGGAAGAGGCCGGGAGGTCTATATGCTATGGCAAGATTGTTGATCTCTCACCATGCGCCATGTTCCTCTTTCCAGATCCTCTGGGGGTGTGGGGTCTTATGGGTCCTGGTTGTGAGGCTTTTGTTGCATAAGAAATAAGACTGGTTTATGCGTTTTTGCTGATTTGAAGGACCACAACCCGTTGTGTATAATCAAGTCAGTTTACAAATACTAACCCCCTCTCACCCCTCCTTCCTTTTCTCTTCTGCCTCCCACCTTCTCCAGTCAGCTGCAATGCATGTGTAACCCGGACGTGGTGCAGCAGTTCCACAACCCCGAAGACCATCCTCGTCCTGGCCTTCGCTATCATCCTCCTCAACACAGACATGTACTCACCCAACATCAAGCCTGACCGCAAGATGATGCTGGAGGACTTCACACGCAACCTCCGTGGTGAGGCATTACTTTAATATAGTGTGTGTGTTGGAGCTGTAGATGGGAGAGGGGGAGTGGGTGGGAGTAGAGGAGGGGAGGGGAACGGGTAAGTACATAGTTAATTACTACTTTGTACTTTTATACTAGTTAGTTAGTTACTAGTTAGGTAGTTACTAGTTAAGAAGTTACTAGTTAGTTACTACAGTTAGTTAGTTACTAGTTAGGTAGTTACTAGTTAGGTAGTTACTTGGTTAATTACTAGTTAGTTAGTTACTAGTTAGTTAGTTACTACTAACACCCTATCCAAATAGCTTTCTTCTACATGGTGTAGCCTCACATGAGTCCACTAAATCTTGAATCTACAGCGTACCACATGATATTCAACTCTATCAGGTCGCTGCAATGATTTGCCAGCGTTGAAATGTCTCAGAAGCTGATTTAATATCCGTGTGTAACAAGAGAGACGGGCAAAAGTCCCAATCCATTGTCCCTAACAGTCAGCCTACTCTAATTCAAACCAGTTGTGTCCCAAATGGCACCCCCTGTTCTCTATATGGTAGTGCACTACACCTTGACCAGGGTCCATGGCACCCTATTCCCTATGGGCTGTGGTCACAAAAGTAGTGCATATATAAGGAATAGGGTGCTCACTTGGGACGTTGGTAAGATAGAGCGGCATCATAGTTTTCCGCCCAGGGGGGATCCATCAGGACTGTGGGATCACTGTGCACAAATCTTGGAATGGATTCATCCGGATGGCTCTCACAATTACATTGTCGGAAAATGAATCGGGTGTTTCATGCAAATAAGGATATGCCAATTGGTGCTTGGCTTTCTCCCTCTCCCTCTGTTTGTGTCCTATTTCTTTCTCTCTCTCTCTTTCTCTCTGTCTGACTGTCTACTTCTCTTTCCCTCTCTCTTTCCTTAGTTCTCTCTTTCTATCTTTCAGCCTTCTCTTTTACTGTCTCTCTCCCTACTCCTCCACCCTTTCTCCCTCCTCACTCTCCTCCTCTTCCTCCCTTTTCTCACTCTATATTTTTGAGTGGAGGGGGAAACACAGCTAAGAGATGGAGTCGGATGTTAATTAGTGAATAACAGAGAAGCCCACTGACTCAATTACACTGGACCAGAAATGTAAAAACATTCTGCAATGTCTAACCTTGATGTATTGGCACACTGAATATAATTAAATAAATGACTTGTATTGTATCCTGTGAAACCATTGCATATATATAAATGTCTTACTTTTAATGTATTGTGATGTCACGAGGCTGTGTCCTGAGGGACGCACATCCCCCTGAGGTGGCTGCAAACCCAGACAGCTATGGCTCCATCTGCTGCTATGGTCGGGAACTCCACCCTCTATGACCAATCTTCCCACGCAGCAGAAACAAATGAGGAGCTGATGAGCTGAAGGTTTGAGGAAGGGAAGAGACGCAGTCTCCAACCTGGGCTCTCGTGGAGGACAAGAGTGCTGCACGTCCACTTCCCATGAGGAATATGGGTTGATTTGGGAGATACTTACCTTGGGAAATACACCTTTGGATATATGCACCTGTGGAAATAATGTGTGAGAGACATTTGGAAGGACTTTTTGCTGGGTTGGCCACTGAAGCGCAACGTGGGATCAAGCAGTAAGGCTGGGGAAAAAGTTATCTTGGAGCTGAGCAGAGAATTATGTTTTTGGATGTGGAAGAGACATCCCCGAACTGTTAACCCCAAAGAGCCACAAGAGAACAGAATTTGGTTACATTTTTTGTTGACTTCCCAAGACCCATACAAAATCTCTTTTGTTTTGTTTTGAACCTTGTCTCCTTGCACTACTTTTGGAGAATCCCTGAGAGGCCTCTCGTGACGCCACAGTGGTGGAGGAATACGGGCACGTCAAGGCTGCTAATAGATGCTTGTAGAGAGGATACCGAAGGTTTGATCACCCAGTTTTCCAAGTTGGCCGTAGGCTCCCCCGCCGACTGAAATGGAGGCACATGGTAGGCCCTTGTTGCTGGCCAGCACGCCCAGATGGAGCAAACGTGGCTCTCTTGGAGGAGCAAAAGAAAGCCAACCTTCTGAAGCAGAGAAACTGTAGTGCCAGGGACAGAGGGTTGTCCAAAATACCCGCGCAATAAAGGTGCAAGTGACTTTATATCTAAGAGATGGGGAGCTACCGATGACATTGCAGGCATACCCAGACAGGCCTTTGAGGCCACGGCCACTAGGGGCCTGGCTCAAGCAATGCAGTGGGTTGGTCTGTCAGCCCCTTTCTAACCGGGAATCGCTTGAATGCTGTCCGAACTGGGCCCCCACTCAGGTACATTGACTATGATGCCCTGAAGTCTGAGATCCTCAGCAGATATGACTCCACAAAGTTTGGTGAAGGGCTCCAGCGCTTTACAGCTGGACCTCCAACCAGACCAACCTCTCGGGCGCAGATGCATGAACTTGTCCTGACCGCAAGGAAATGGCTGGATCCGCAGAGGAACAGCAGCGGCGTGTGGTGGAGGCCGCCGTGGTGGATCGCTATCTACGCGCCCCTGCCTTATGAGGCAAAACGGCTCATCAGTCAACAGGCCTTTGACCACGCTGATCTGGACCGGGAAGCTGTGGAAAAGTACCAGGCCACAGCGGAGATGCGAAATGCGTCCGGGCAAAGACCTTAGTAGGGGCGGCCCCCACCACAAATGGGGGAAGAACCCGTGGACTCCTGCCTCGAACCCAGCCACGCCAGGACTTATCCCGGCTCCAGGGGGAGCCAGAAACCAGGCGGGTCCCAAGAAGAGTACACCAGGAGGGGGAAACTGACAGTGTTACCGTGTGGGGAAGATGGGACATATCCCTGGCAGTGTGGGAAACCCAGCCAAGAACCCATGCCCACTGCGGGAGTTTCACAGCTCAGCACCCACACACCGCTTTGCGTCGCTCTTGGGAGTCGTAGGGCGGCCCGGATCGACCCCCCACCTGCCCGGGTAACTGTGACTCACCATGATGTGGGAGGCCTTACTGGGATTCTGTAGCCGGGCCACCCTGGTGCGTAAGGATTTGGTGGGCCCAACGTTTCGACCCCCGGGAAAGTCCTCCTAGCTTCCTGTGTCCATGGCGACTAATACTCAGAGAATACCCATTACTGAACTTCTACAATGACCAGCACATCGGGAACTATACACCGACGGCGAGGGGTGATTCTCCCCGTGCCTGTCCTAATTGGACGAGACTGCCAGCCTTTTACCCACTCTGAGAGTCTCAGAGAGGATAACCTACCGGAAACGGAGAGGCAAGACTCATCCTGGGAAGGCTCCGTGCAATCCTCCCGGGAAGCTGCTCACCCGCCCGGGCTCTGATAGGGATGGCAGGTGCCCAGACCGACACAGAGACGGAGCTGAATGGACAAAGAACCGGCTGGTCTGGAAGGGGACCGCTGAGAGGTATCAAGCGAGTTAAAGCAACAGTTAGACATGAAGACAGAAGAGCTAGATATCCTCCAGGTAACTTCCAACAGAGCTCCTCATAAGCAACAGGAGATGGAGAGGTCGCAGAGAATGAGGAGTGATGCCTGCGCAGTAGTAAGAGGTCCAGTGAAGAAGGCAGGAGAACACAAAGGTGTTGGGACAAGATGAAGAATGCGGAGGCAGAGAGAGAGACTGAAAGCTGCCTCAACAGAAGCTAAACCTGCTAAATCCGCTACCAAGGTTGTTCAAAGAGGCAGACAGACAGAGGCTGAGAGTCCCTGGTCCTAGAGTTGGAGGAGTTGAAGAGAGCAGCAGTCTGGCAAGCACCACTGGCAATGCGGACGCCCTCCCGGCGTGATGCCTCTTCGCCGCGCCTTTACTCCGACGAGGACGGCCGGTCCCGAGGGGAGGGGGATGGGGATGTCACGAGAGGCTGGGTCCTGGAGGGGACGCGCAATCCCTGAGGTGGCCGCAAACCCAGACAGCTATGGCTCCATCTGTCAGGTATGGACGGGAACTCCACCTCTATGGCCAATCTTCTGGCCCGCAGCTGAAACAAATGAGGAGTGATGAGCTGGAAGGTTTGTGGAAGGGAAGAGACACAGTTCCAACCTGGGCTCTCGGGAGACAAGAGTGCTGCACGCCCACTTCCAAGGAGGAATATAAGGATTTGGAGATACTTACCTTTGAAAATACTTCACCTTTGGATATATGCACTCTGTGGAAATACGTGAGAGACATTTGGAAGGATTTTTTGTTGGGTTGGCCACTAGCTGCAACGTGGGACTACAGTAAGGCTGGGGAAAAGTTATCTGGAGCTGAAAGTGAGAATTATGTTTTTGGATGTGGAAGAGATATCCCTGAACTGTTAACCCTTAAAGAGCCACAAGAGAACATAGAATTTGGTTATATTTTCGTTAATTTCCCAAGACCTATAATAAAATCCTTGTTTTGTTTGAACCTTGTCTCCTTGCACTACTTGAGCAATCCCGTGAAAGCTGTGTACCTTCGTGACGTCACAACAGGATCAAAAATATGCAGTGTCTTTTTACAAAATTAGCATAACTCTTGATGTGTCTAATTGTACTCGCTGTTGCACATATAATTAGTTTAATGACTTACATTGTATTCTAGAAACGCTCTTCCATATATAAATGTCTTACTGTTAATGTATCTAATTGTACTATAGTGAAGTCTCTTTGGAGTATGGGACCAAAGTGGCCTATCACAGGGGGTGGGCCATGCTGGTCCTGGACCAAAGCGACCCATCACAGGTGGGTTTCATGCTGGTCCTGGACCAAAGGGCATATCACAGGGGTGGGTCATGCTGTCCTGGACCAAAGGGCCTATCACAGGGGTGGGTTATGCTGGTCCTGGACCAAAGGGCCCACCGCTAGGGTTGGGCCATGCTGGTCCTGGACGTGCCGTAAGTGTGGTGCAGCTCAGGATGTACTACCTGAATTTGTTGAAACGGGGGAGAAGGAGAGAACACAGAAAAAAGAAGAGAAATCAGAGAAAGACACAGTAAGCAGCTCTCTCTCAATCACTCTCTCTCTCTCTCTCTCTCTCTCTTTTTTTTTCTCTATATCTTTATGTATTTCCCCTCTTCAATCTATCACAGCACACACACACTCCCCCACCCCCCACACACACACACTTGCTCCTCTTCCTCCCACTGTGCTGGACTCCATAATGCCTGAGTGATGCCTCAGCATATCCAAGTGGGTGCATCTGTGCCACCAGCTCTGACGCAGGTTCTACATTTTCCAAAAATGATGCCCGACCTAGCAGCCTCAATGGTTCCTCAACGAACCAACTTCTGGCTATAATGGCGTATCGAGGGCAGCCTCACGTCCAAATGATACAGTATGTTCCCCCCCAGTCCCCAGTTGATATGTTCCCCCAGTCCCCAGTTGATATGTTCGCCCCAATCCCCAGTTGATATGTTCGCCCCCAATCCCCAGTTGATATGGTTCGCCCAGTCCCCAGCTGGATATGTTCTCCCTAGTCCCCAGCTGATATGTTACCCCCAGTCCCCAGCTGATATGTTATCCCCAAGTCCCCAGTTGATATGTTCTCCCAGTCCCCAGTTGATATGTTCCGCCCACCAGTCCCCAGTTGATATGTTCGCCCCAATCCCCAGTGTGATATGTTCGGCCCCAGTCCCCTGCTGATATGTTCTCCCCAGTCCCCAGTTGATATGTTACCCCAGTCCCCAGTTGGATATGTTACCCCCAGTCCCCTAGTTGGATATGTTCTCCCAGTCCCCAGCTGAGGGGAAGAAGTGCTATATTCAGAGGTAGAATGTGGAGTCTGAATATTTTGAAGAAGTGGGCTTTATTCAGAGCAATGTGGATCTGAACTATTTTGAAGAAGTGCTTTTTTCAGAGCATTGTGTGTCTAAATATTTTGAAAAGTGCTTTATTCAGAGCAATGTGGAGTCTAAATATTTTTGAAGAAGTGCTGTATTCAGAGCTATGTGGAGTCTGAATATTTTTTGAAGTGCTTTATTCAGAGCTACGTGGTGTCTGGAATATTTTGAAGAAGTGCTTTTTTCAGAGCATTGTGTAGTCTAAATATTTTTGAAAAGTGCTTTTATTCAGAGCAAATGTGGAGTCTTCCAAATATTTTTGAAGAAGTGCTGTATTCAGAGCTATGTGGAACCTGAATATTTTGAAGTGCTTTATTCAGAGCTACGTGGTGTCTGAATATTTTGAGTCGTGGGATATTTCATACAACATCATGGGGAGTTTTTTTGCAACAACCAATTTAACATTTGCTTCTGTCAATATTTTAATAGAATGTATGTGTGTGTGGGGTTGTGTGGTGTGGTGTGTGCGCGTGCCTGTGTGTGTGTTGATAGATTTGTAGAGGCGCTATATGTGTGTGTTTGATGGTGTGGTTTGAATGAGTGTGTTTGTTTGTGCTCTGTGATCAAGTGACTGAGATATGAGGTGTGTGGCATGTTTGGTTGTGCTCTGTGATCGGGACTGAGTGTGTGTGTTTGGTGCGCTGTGCCCAACGTGGGTGTGTGTGTGTTTGATGCGCCGCAAGCCCAACATGGTGTGGTGTGTGTGTGTGTGTTGGAGGGAGCTTCCTGTGGGCCAGTTACACACAGTGCATGGCTCTTCCACCAGAACACAGAGCATTCACCATTCAACTCTCTTATTTCACAGCTTCACTGAGATCAATACACACACACAACATACACACACAAAACACACACATGCACAGACACAAAATCACGCATACACACACACCCACACATCATGCCGTTCTAATCCCACACATAAAAAAACACACAATAGAAAGACTACTGAATGTGTCATGGGCTGGGCTGTTTCTGCATGCATGTATGTAAAGTGCTGTGGTGCTGTAGCTTTAGAGTAGCTTACAGTAGCTTACAGTAGCTTACTTAGTTTACGCAACTTGCTGTGCAGCTTAAATAGTTCACAGTAGTTTACAGTAGCTTACAGTAGTTTACAGTAGATTACAATAGTTTACAGAAGCTAGCAGAAGCTACAATAGTTTACAATAATTTGGAGTGTAGCTTACAGTAGCTTACAGTATCTTACACTAGTTTACAATAGTTTACCAGTAGCTTACAGTAGTTTACAGCAGCTTACAGTAGCTTACAATATTGTGTAGTAGTTTACAGTAGCTGCTAAGTAGTTTACAGTAGTTTTACAGAAGCTTACATAGCTTTTACATAGAAGCTTAAATCGCTTACATAGAGTAGCTTACAGTATCTTACAACAGCTTAATATAGTTTACAGTAGCTTAGCGTGTAGTTTACAAACTGTTTACAGGTAGTTTACAGCATCTTACACTAGTGTACAGTAGTTTATAAGTAGATTGGCAGTAGCCTACAAGTAGCTTGTTGTATCTTACAGTAGTTTACAGTAGTTTACAGTATCATACAGTAGCGTTTACAGGTGTAGTTTACAGTAGTTACAGAAGCTTACAGTAGCTTACAGAAGCTACAGTAGTTTACATAATAGTTTACATGTAGATTGGCAGTAGCTTACAGTAGTTTACAGTAGTTTGCAGGCTTGTGTCACTGTGCTCTGTGTGGATGTCTGGTATTTGGGATTGTATGTGTGTGTTTGGGCCTCTCAAACATTGCCACTGTTTCTAGAACACATGGTTTGTGTGTGTGTGTGTGTGTGTGTGTGTGTGTGTGTTCTAGGGGGGGATGACGGCGCTGACATTCCCAGAGACATGGTGGTGGGCATCTATGAGAGGATCCAACAGAGAGAGCTGCGCTCCAATGAAGACCACGCCACCCACGCCACCAAGGTGGAGCAGTCCATCGGGCATGAAGACAGAAGCGACACCAGGGCTTGATCAAACGCTTGTTCGGGACAAGTCACATATTTTGAGTGGTACAAGCAGAATATAGATTTCAGTAGAAAATCACACAGAAATCGCAATGTCTAAACAATTACGCAGATCAGAGTTGGATCAGAGTGTCCCCGAATGCTCGATGTGCACTGTTCTCCCAACCTCTGCAGGAGCGATCGAAAAAGCAGGTAATTGTATTTGCGCTGACAGTCCCCTGTCTTTCAATGACCTGCAATAGATCCTCATGTAGCCGCGCTAGTGTACACACATGCTCACACACAGATGCAAGCGCACACGCATTACCACAGCTGCACACACACACCGGTGAATGGATGGTGCCTGACCGATCCATCATCGCTTTCACTTGGTGACAGAAGCCACTCAGTCATCCTATAGCTAGTCATTTATCATTGACAGATACATCTGAAAAGAATAAGAATCATTTGAGCTGTTTGGCTCACTCAAGAGCAAGGCTGATTTAGTTTGAGAAGATACCCAGTGCAATAAGTCAGCCCAAGGGTGTCAAACCCATTCCATGGAGGAAGCCTAGTGTCTGCTGGTTTTTGGTTTTTCCTTTCAATTAACATTACTTTCATTTACATTTTCGTCATTTAGCAGACGCTTCTTATCCAGAGCGATTTTGCAATTAAGCACCCAGACAACCAGGTGAGGGAGTTCTTACTAATTAGTGACCTTAATTCATCAATCAATACAAGGGAAGAGCGAAACCCGCAGTCACTCGGAATGAGTTTGGACACGTGGGTTAGCCCACAGGCACAGTACCAGTCAAAGTGACTGCTTGAGAGAATGCCAAGACTTTGAAGAATCTAAAATCTAAAATATATTTGGATTTATTTAAAAAAAATTGAGTTACTACATGATTCATATGTGTTATTTCATAGTTTTGATGTCTTCACTATTATTCTCACAATGTAGAAATTAGTTAAAAATAAAGAAAAACCCTTGAATGAGTAGGTGTGGCTCAAATTTTGACTGGTACTGTATATCCATCTAATCCGACCGCAGTCATGGGGCGGCAGGTAGCTTTTTGAGCAATGATTGCAGTCCTGATAAATTTGCCTTGCTAATAGGTGGTGATGCTAATGGATAAAATGGCTAATGGGCTCCGGCTGACAGTGCTGAGGAAAGACAGCGCTAACAACGCTGAATGGAAGACTGAAGGACTTTGGAATAGTGTCTTCTTTTACAGTACCTTAGCAGAAAATGATTAAAACACCATCACTACCACAACGCTCAAAGCCCATACTTCACCTCAACAGGACTCACAGTATACCATACAGTTCATACTACTCCTCAACAGTACTCCACAGTACTATAATACAGTTCTATACTACCTCAACAGTAATCCACAGTACTCATAGCAGTTCATACTACCCAACAGTGTACTCCACAGTACTCAAAGTGTCCATACTACTTCAACAGCACTCCACAGCACTATAGAGTTCATATACTACTAACATATTGAAAATTGCAGTCCATACTACCCTCAACGTGTACTCTACAGTACTGTGAAGCTCATACTACCCTCAACAGTATCTACAGTACTGTTCAGTTCATACCACCCAACAGTACCCACAGTACTGTGCAGTTCATATTACTTCAACAGTACTCCACAGCACTATACAGTTCATACTTACCTCAACAGTATTCCACAGTACCTGCAGTCCATACTACTTCAACAGTACTCCACAGTAACATACAGTTCATACTACCTCAGTATTGCAGTGCCGGGTGATAATGACACAAGCAATCAACAAGCTTCCACCCACTGTGCAGTTTCATGACTTTCTACAAATGAGTAGGCTAATGCAAAGGGAGAATGAGCACAGCATCATTAGCGTAGCATCACAGCTAACACTGCCTCCTCTTCTCTATGAGGGAGTGCATCATGCCTTGCATGTTTGCGGAGCTAGGCAGGTGAGGCTCTGTGTTAGCTTGTGGGATAAGGGAGAAAACAGTGGAAGGAGGGAGAGGGAGAGAGAGATACTTTTTGGCTTTTGAAAGCTCTTTATTTAACCATCCATAAAGAGAGAGAGAGAGAGAGAGAGAGAGAGAGAGAGAGAAAGGGAGAGGAGCAGAGAGAGAGAGAGAGAGAGGGGGAGAGAGAGAGGGAGAGAGAGGGGGAGAGAGAGAGAGAAGGGGAGAGAGAGCAGAGAGAGAGAGAGAGAGAGAGAGAAGGGGAGAGAGAGAGAGAGAGAGGAAGGGGGAGAGAGAGAGAGAGGTGGGAGAGAGAGAGAGAGAGAGAGAGAGAGAGGGGGAGAGAGAGAGCCCACCAGGAAGAGAAGAAAGAGGGACGGAGGGAAAGATGGAGAGAGAGGAGAGAGGGGGAAGGAGAGGGTATTTGGATAATGAGGGAGGGATTTAGGGGAAGATAAAGAGAGAGGTGAGAGGGGAAGGGAGAGGGTATTTGGACTATGAGGGGAGGGATTGTGTGGGAAGATAAAGAGAGAGGTGAGAGGGGGAAAGTGGAGAGGGTATTTGACTATTCCCTGAAGGTTCTGTTTTTGCTGTGTTATCTCCTAAATAAAATGGCCCAATTTCATGGAGAAGCCCTCTCTGTATTGGTACTGGCCACGGGAAGCACATGACAGAACCCCATGGAGCTCACCTTTAACTCACACACTTCTGAACGACTCCACTTTCTTTTCACTCTTTTCAATCACTATCACTCCTTCATTAGCCACATTTCCCTCTCTGTTTCCCCTCACCCCTCTCTCTCTCTGTCTGTCTCGCTTTCTTCTCGCACTTTCATTATTGCTTCTTTCTCTCTCCCATCTCTCTCTCTCTCTTTTTCTGTCTCTCTCTCTGTTTCGCTTCTTTCTCTCGACTTCATTATTGCTTTCTCTTCTCTCTCTCCTCCATCTCTCTCTCTTTTCCCCCATCTCTCTCTCTCTTTCAATTCAATTTATTTCAATTTAAGGGCTTTATTGGCATGGGAAACGTGTGTGTTAACATTGCCAAAGCAAGTGAAGCAGATAGTAAAAACAAAAGTGAAATAAACAATAACATATAACAGTAAACATTACACTTGAAGTGCTTTAAAAGAATAAAGACATTTCAGATGTCATATTATGTATATATACAGTGTTGTAACAATGTGCAAATAGGTTAAAGTACAAATGGGAAAATAAATAAATCATAAATATGGGTTGTATTTACAATTGTGCTTTGTTCTTCACTGCTGCCCTTTTCTTGTGGCAACAGGTCACAAAATATTGCAGCTGTGATGGCACACTGTGGTTTTTCACCCAGTAGATAAGGGAGCTTATCAAAATTGGGTTTGTTTTCAAATTCTTTGTGGATCGCTGTAATCTGAGGGAAATATGTGTCTCTAATATGGTCATACATTTGGCAGAGGTTAGAAGTGCAGCTCTCTCTCTTTTTTTCTCTCTCCTTCATCTTTTTTTCTCTCTCTCTTCTCTCTCTTTTTCTCTCCTGCCACTTTTTTTTCAAGCAGTCTCCTCTACAGCCCCAGTGGATTCTTGTCTTCGTTGTAGGACCCTAAGCACCGCTCGACAGCTAATCCTACAAGCCGTAAGGGAAACTGGAATTAGACTAGCGCCATATCCAGTTAATTCTCATGACTCCTGAGGGGATAAACAGTTATTATATTGAAGAGAACTGACATAACCTTACGCTCCTGACAAGTGTCTCTATACTGTGAGCCACTATATCCTTAAGACCAGTCGCCTTCTCTGGGAGTCAGTCTGTACATTGGATAAATAATATACATTTGAATAAGTATTCACACCCCTTGGACTTTTCCCCACATTTTTGTTGTTACACTGAATTTAAAAATGGATAAATGTAGACTACAGACTGGCTAGGCACACAACACCCCATAATGTCAAAGTGGAATTGTTTTTAGATTTTTTACAAATTAATTAAAAATGAAAAACTGAAATGATCTTGAGTTAAGAAATAAATAAAACCAATTTGTTAAGGGAAAGCCTAAATAAGTTCAGAGTAAATATTTGCTTAATAAGTCACATAATAAGTTGCATGGACTGTGTGCAATAATAGTGTTTAATATGATATTTGGAATGACTACCTCATCTCTGTGCCCCACAATTGTCTGTAAGGTCCCTCAGTTGAGCAGTGGACTCCAAAACCGATTCAACCACAAAGACCAGGGGAGGTTTTCCACCACCTCGTAGAAAGAATGGCACCTATTGGGTTGATAGGTAACTAAAAAGCAGACATTGAATATCCCTTTAGCATGGTGTGAAGTGATTGATTACACCAGTCACTACAAAGACACAGGCGTCCTTCCTAACTCCAACTGCCGGAGAGAACGAAACCACTCGTGGGATTTCTCACCATGAGGCCAATGGAGACTTTAAAATAGGTAGAGTAGGGCTTGATAGGAGAAAACTGAGGATGGCTCCTATCAAGGCTCAGCTAAGACCCAGATGCAGAAGCGTTCGAAGTACAAACGCTTATTTACACAAAAACAGGGGGTCAGGTAAACGTCAGGTCAAGGGCAGGCAGAGGTCAGTAATCCAGAGCAGAGTCCGAAAAGGTACAGAGCCGGAAGGCAGGCTCTGGGTGGGCAAAGGGCAGAGGTCAGTAATCCAGAAACAGTGTCACAAGGTACAGAACGCAGGCAGGCTCAAGGGCAGACAGAATAGTCAAAACTAGGAAAAACTGGAAAACAGGAACTAGTGGAAAAACAGGAGTACAGGCAAACCGCTGAAAGCTTGACGAGACAAAACGAACTGGCAATAGACAAACAGAAAACACTGGTATAATGCACAGGAGATAATAGGGACAAATGGAATACACCTGGTGGGGGGTGGAGACAAGCACAAGACAGGTGAAACGGATCAGGTGTGACAGGATCAACAACATTGTAGTTACTCCACAATACTAACCTAATTGACAGAGTGAAAAGAAGGAAGCCTTGTACAGAATAAATATATGCTAAAATAATGATCCACAAACAAGGAATCCAAAGTAATACTGCAAAAAAATATGGTCAAGCAATTAACTTGAATACAAGTGTTATGTTTGGGCAAAACCTCAAATATTGTATTTTCAGCTGTTTGATGCTGGTGTAATAAAAACTGTAAGTGAAAGACGAAAACAACTTAAGTAATGGGAAGCATAGAAGAAAAATATGAAAATATCTACAGTTTCCTTAGACTTGCTTTCAATGAGAATGACAGATCTATAACTCACATTTCTATGTGGATTTCACAGGTCACCCAAAAAGTAATGATTTGCAGCTTTGGGTCGGGGGTCGGACCACCTGCTTAAGTGTCCCAGACTGTATCTCAACAGCAGTTCAACCCACAACCCTTCTGTACAGCACAGTCACTTGAACTGTTACGCCAAACATCACCACCGCTTCAGTTCACCACTCTCCATTTATTAGTGTTGCTAGTCTTTTTCCTCCACTATAAGAGCAGTTAGAGCGAGAAAAAGAGAGAGCAAGAGAGGATGAAAGAACAAGAGGGGAGATGTGGGCATAGCCACAGAAAGAAAAAGAGAACACCTGATCTTGTCTGAGGTTCATTGTACAGAAAACTCCTTGTAGTTGGGAAAGATCAGAGCCTCTTTTAAGGGAGTTTACCGGACAGAGAGACTGATGGCCACGGCCATGACACTTTTAATCAAATAAATACTCTCACCTTTCTCCTCTTTCTCTCACTTTCCTGTCCCCTCACCCGCTTTGGCCTCAACAGCATCAATTTATCCCTTCTTCCTGCTCTCGCCCGACCATGCTCTCCTTTCTTTCATTTCTGAGAATGTAAGTGGTTCTAAGAAGTAGTTTTAATGGTAAATTACATAGCTGTCCCATCAGCCTGAGCAGAATTCATCAACACACCTTATGTAACAGAATCTTAAATTTATGGGAGGCAGTTATTGACAGGAGAGTAATAGCTCAGCGGTGTAATTTTGTTGTGCTTCCCACATAAAATGGTGGTAGCATATCATTGTGCTTGGAGATCTTGAAGATTACAATGAAAAGAGTGATTTCCTTCCCTTAAACTTCTGCAGAGTATTACTTGAATGGGGTTTATATAATAAAATTTGATTGAACACAGCTTGTTCTAAAAATCTCTCTCTCTCTCTCTCTCTCTCTCTCTCTCTCTCTCTCTCTCTCTCTCTCTCCCCCCCCCCCCCCTCCCTCTCTCTCTCTCTCTCTCTCTCTCTCTCTCTCTCTCTCTCTCTCTCTCTCTCTGTAGGTTCTGTCTGTTCCCACAGAAGATTGGTGTGTTGTAGCCGCTTTATTTTTATTGACTGACGCCAATAAAGGCCCGAAACAGGCAAAGCCCACTAGAGAGAAGTTTTCCTCTTCAATGATCTACCTGTGGTGAACCTGACACCGGACTTCGACTGTTGAAAGATTGTGGAAATGTAGTATTGTCTTCAAAAATAAATTATGCTTGGCCACCTCTGAGGATTATAGTGACATTGTTTTGAGGATTACAGCACTGCAAACAAGTTCACTCTGTTTGGATTGAATTGATTTGCGGCCACAATTACTTTTGTGAAGTGTGGGATTCCCTGACCTAAAGTAGCAACATTTCCAAACTATAATGAATGAAGTAAAGGGTCAGTAATGGTCCAAGCTCTCACTTGGGCTGAAGGCCACTGGAGAAGTCATTAATCGCCCAAAGTCAGATCATCGGGCACTGAGCAATCAGGATGAACAAACACACACCACAACCATGTTAGGGCGACTCAAATGTTATCTATGCAAATATGATAAACTACTCCCATAATTCCACTAGTTCTCATCTTGAAGTTTAGTTCCTTTACAAACTGGGGATAGGAAAATAAAATGAAAGTGTTTGCTGCTCGTTTTGGGCCTGTAAGTAATTGTGCCTTAAGCGAGGAGGGAAGTTTTGAAAATGCTATTTTTTTGGTGAGCCAGAAATCCTTCTGCAACGCCTCAAGGGAAAAAAACTACATCCTACAAGAGAATGTCATTATTACTTCAATCGCTGAACTTAATTTTTGAATAAAGAAATAGAGGACGACTTGTATTTATTAAATTACAAGTAATTAAGAGACCGTTTTTAATGACACTTAGAGAGCAGGGTCTAGGTTCTGTGATAAGTTTGTACTTGATTATTTACTGTGAAATAATCACAAGGGGGTTCTTTCTTTAAGAGTTAATCACATTTATGCACGTCAACCTCACACTTGCATGTGATGTGTCACGGTGATGTATTGGCGAACATATATGCTTACTAAAATGGCCCTGGTAGTATTTAGCACTGATGAGGAGATATTTCCCATCTTTCTGTCTCTGTAATGTTTCTATACTGTA
>NW_025538268.1:0-21158 GCF_020615455.1 Coregonus clupeaformis | reverse complement strand
CTTATTTTCTTATTGTTTATACAAATCCTTTCAATCTCTCTTTTCCATTCATAGCCAGACACGACACAAGTTTCCTAAACCCGTTTTGTGAAAAGGTTTGTTTATGCATTATTATTTGAGGCAAAACTTTCTTTCACCTTTAACCATCGAGTTGATACATAATACCATTAATTGTGATCCTCAGGCCTAACCAGAACTTAACAATGAGGAAAGCACTGTGGATATTGGTGATATAAACATTTAGCAGCTGTGGAAGAGATCCAGCACTATCCTGACAGGCCAAGCGTAGAAACTAAACCTGAACTGGATCCTTTATTACAGACAACACCGTTGTTGATGTTCCCTAAATGGAAACATCCTCTACAGATCTCATGAGGGGCCTGCTAGTGAGGAAAAATTTACCAACCCATTTACATCTCCAAACCAAGAGATGCCGTACTTTAGCACAACTGACACTGTCCGCTAATCACCAGACAGGAAACCTGGACCAGAAAAGAAGACAGAATCTGCTCATATTGCCAATACTCCTTCTTGAGTCTCAGCTCGGTCCTACCAACGAATTTAGTCCCGACCCAGAAACCAAACCAACAACCAAATCCCTGGACACTATGCCGGATCAGAAGTCTTAGCAAAAGCTGGTGTTTCCCCCTGAAATATATGATGAACCAGAGCAGAACAGCTCTGTTTGTATGTAGACCCCTATGTGGACAAATTTTTAGAGTTAAGTAGCCTCATAGAGGCCGAGCCAAAAAAGACGTAGAGATGGCCACTAGAACGACTAAAACAATAGTGATATTGCCTAGTGTTGACACACATAATAGGTCACAGAGGATAGCACCAGTGGTTTTGATGTGTTGAAACATTCAGGGCATGAGTCTCTCACTGCACTCCATCTTTTGAGATCTGGGCAACAGAGCAGCCGCATAAGGCCAAAGCCAAAGAGGTTAACTTTACCTCTGGAAAGACACAAATACCACAGAGACTCCACCTAGGCTGGTGACAGTCTGACCCGAACAAAGGTAGGTTCAACAACAGGAGACCTGGATGATGAAGTTTCAGAACATGAGGGAGCCTCTATGCCATCTTTCAGGAGGTCAAGTATCAGAAGGTGCAATTTCAGCTTGAATATGAAGATATGTTGGGGCTGGAATCTGTTAGGCTAAACCAAGATGTTTCAACAGAGAGCCAAGAACTTCTAACAGACCAAAACCACAGTGAACCGCTATCATTTGAGGACACAAACTCTCTTCAGAGAAATTACCCTTTGCCTACCATTGAGGCATTCAAATGTATAGAGAAACCTCAGTACTTGCTCCAAGAGGGACCTCAGGATATACTCACCATAGACAAACATGTTCCTTTGGATGAATCATCTGTCATAAAAGAGGCCAGACCCAAGAAGGACCTAGTTTCTTCAGAAGAATATCCTCCATTTGCTGTTCATTTTCTAGATGAAGTCATCATTTCTAAGCAATCTCCATATATCAAAGGAGGACACTGGTGAGGACAAAGTGAAGTTTAGAAAATGATTATCTCTCAGAGACTGAAATGGTTGGTGGCATGGAAACATGTAACAAAGATGGACCATAGGGTTTCTCCAAGAGATTTTGATGAAGAAAAGAAACAAGAACAGATTAATTTCCCAGAACAGATGGATGTAAAGGAAGTCTACTGAATCACTACCAAGTAAAGCAGCAGATGGAGATGAGGTAGGGATATTTAAGGAAAGGGATACTTTAGAGTCCAAGCTGTCTCCAAATAGAGACTTTCAAAAAGGGAATCAGAAGACTGGAAAATGTCTAATTCCCACAATAGTGGTCAATTCCTCTGAATCCCCAGTGACAGATGACACTGAAGGTAAGGGGTCTCTCTATTTTGCAGTTTAAACTTTAACATGGAGCTCTCTATTATTTTTCAGTTTCACATGCCACAACATCTTGCAATGCCATTGTTAGCTGAACTAACAAGACTAAATTAAATCCTGATCTCGTGATTTCAAATCCTTTGCCTTCACAAATGTTTGTGCTTGCTATTGAAAGTAAACTCTAACTGACTAAAATGTTAGAGAGGAGGTTCAGAATGAAAGTACTTTACAGTGTTTTCCTCGTATGCAACACAGCTTCAAGCTATGACATTTGAGGAGTATCATTACACACCTTTGTAGCCCTTCGGTAAGTATTCAGACCCCTTCCTTTTCCCCACATTTTGTTACGTTACAGCCTTATTCTAAAATTGACTAAATAAAACAATTTCTCATCAATCTACACACAAATACCCCATAATGACAAAGCGAAAACAGGTTTTGGAAATGTTTGCAAATGTATTAAAAATAAAAACAGAAAACATTTACATAAGTATTCAGACCCATTGCTTTGGAGACTTGAAATTGAGGGTCATGTGCATCCCGTTTCATTGATTATCCTTGAGATGTTTCTACAACTGGATTGGAGTTCACCTGTGGTAAATTCAATTGATTGGACATTATTTGAAAGGCACACACCTGTCTGTATAAGGTCCCACAGTTACAGTGCATGTCAGAGCAAAAAAAATCCATGAGGTCGAAGGAATTGTCCGTAGAAGGCTCGAGACAGGATTGTTTCGAGGCACAGATCTTGGGAAGGGTACCAAAAAATGTCTGCAGCATTGAAGGTCCCCCAGAACACGTGGCCTCCATCATTCTTACTGGAAGAAGTTTGGAACCACCAAGACTATTCCAAGAGCTGGCCGCCCCGCCAAAAACCCCTGAGCAATCGGGGAGAAGGGCCTTGAGACAGGAGGTCACCAAGAACACGATGGTCACTCTGACAGATCTCCAGAGTTCCTCTTTTGGAGATGGGAGAAGCCTTCTAGAAGGTACAACCATCTCTCTAGCACTCACCAATCAGGCCTTATGTAGAGTGGCCAGACGGAATCCACTCCTCAGTAAACACATGAGAGCCCTCTTGGAGTTTGCCAAGAGGTACAGGCGTCACGTCTGGAGCGTCCCGTCTGAGGAAACCTGGCGTCAACATCCCTACGGTGAAGCATGGCGGTGGCAGCATCTATGCTGTGGGGATGTTTTTCAGCGGCAGAGACTGGGAGACTTATCAGGATCGAGGGAAAGATGAACGGAGCAAAGTACAGAGAATCCTTGATGAAAACCTGCTCCAGAGCGCTCAGGACCTCAGACTGGGCGAAGGTTCACCTTCCAGCAGGACAATGACCCTAAACACACAGCCAAGACAATACAGGAGTGGCTTGGTGACAAGTCTCTGAATGTCCTTGGAGTGGCCCAGCCAGAGCCTGACTTGAACCCGATCAAACATCTCTGAAGAGACCTGAAAATAGCTGTGCAGTGATGCTCCCACATCCAACCTCACAGAGCTTGAGAGGATCTGCAGAGAAGAATCGGGAGAAACTCCCCAAATACAGGTGTGCCAATCTTGTGCCGTCATACCCAAGAAGACTCGAGGCTGTAATCACTGCCAAAGGTGCTTCAACAAAGTACTGAGTAAATGGTCTGAATGCTTATGTAAAATGTGATATTTCAATTTTTTATTTGTAATAAATGTACAAACATTTCTATAACTCTTTTGCTTTGTCATTATGGGGTATTTAATCAATGTTAGAATAAGGCTGTAACGTAACAAAATGTGGAAAAGGTCATGTGGTCTGAATATTCTCGAATGCGCTGTATCTGACACTTAGCATGTTTTCAATCAAAAGTTCACATGGCAATTTTGGAAGCATGGATATCACACCAAATGACAAAAGGTTGTTTTACTGTCTTATGTGGGTTTTTTTCACTCTGGTTTAGAACAATCATCTGTGTCTCAGGAACCCCCTTCAGTGGTTGTTTCACCTGTGGACACCTGGGAGGTTAGATGTTAAAATACATTTTCCAACAAAACAGATTAATAAATGCATTCTTAAACGGTTTATGCACATATTCTGAAACAATGGCTTCACTTGTGGGAGTTTAGTAGTCTTGATATAAACAACCAGAAAGATGGATGTTTTCACTCTTTAAAAAAGATGTACACGCACACACACTAACTGATGCCTTTCATTCATGGGAGGTAAGTTGTCTAAATACATAGAATGTTGCCACTCTGAAAGAATATGAACACATAATATGCCCACACTCGGCTGATGGCTTTCATATGTCTTCCTTGGCTTCTACTCTAACTCTAACCCTCTTCAGGATGAGGGTCTGGACTCAGACGATGACCACAGCTCTGTCTCCAGCTATGGGTCTGACTTCTCTGCTAGAAGAGGTTATGACTCAATGCTTTGGACCTCACTGGGGTACGGACCGTTTTATGGACAGTTACCATAAAGCTACCATTTACAACAACATACTGTAGTTGCTTTGGAATATATGGCTTTGAACAGCAAGATATTTGCTGTCCCGGGAAATATATGTATTTTTATTAATCTTTCTTTTCCTTTCTCTGAACATCAAAGGTGTTATTTGTGCAAAAATACAATCATACTGTATGACATTTCAAATACTTGACACAGCTCTTGGAGTTTGCAGTTCATAATTGCATCAGCATTTTAAATTAATGCAATGATTACTTAAACCCATAAAAATGATTTATTTAGACGCCTTTTCCCCCCAAAAGTTGTGAATACTGATAGTGAGGCATAATATGGTTGTGTTTGGTAATCCTTCCATTTCCAAAATGACGCCTACAGAGTTTACTTTGTCTCTCTAAATGAGTACCTTTGAAAAATGTCCCTCTCCTGTCCTCTTTTGTCAGCGCACTGGCAGTCTTCTGAGGTGTGTACAGTGAGGCGGGGACTTCGGGAGTGTGACTGTCCAGGGGCAGTGGAGTTCCCGCTGAGGTACAAATGCAGAGGAGCTGATTGTCACAGTGGAGCAGTGTCATGGACCTGGCCTCACCAACCCTCGCAAGCAAAGCGCACTAACCCGTAAGCTCAACACACACGCTACGCGTACATTTAACACAAAACACACACACCAATTCAGACCAATATTAGTAGTTAAACAGGTGTTAAAGATGCACTATGCAGAAATCGCTCCACCATTTCCTAATTGATAAAATTCTAATTGTTCGCCTAATTTCAGTTTATGTGACAAAACAAGCAAGTATAGTGTATAATTATTGTACCATCTAATCCGCTGTGAAATATATTTTCCATAACCCAATATATTGTATTTTCAGCTGTTTGAAGCTGGTGTACAAAACCTCAAGTAAAAGACACAAAAACGAGAAATGGTGCACATGGAACAAATCTACCGCTTCTTAGACTTGCTTTCAATGAGAATTACAGATCTATAACTCACATTCTCTACGGCTGAATTTGGTGATTCGCCTAAAAATATTTAATTGGGCTTTCGAGAACCATACACCAGGTTTTTTAAATTGATTTTTTAATGAGCCCAATAAGTATTTATTAGAGTATTGGATCAGCTTATTTTAAATATTAAGGGGTTAGAATGGGTAAGGTCCTTTAAGCTATGGTCATTACCGTGTAGAATACAAGATTACATTTACATTTTAGTCATTTAGCAGACGCTCTTAACCAGAGCGACTTACAGGAGCAATTAGGGTCGAGTGCCTTGCTTTCAAAGGGCACATTAACGTCATTTAGCAGACGCTCTTTAGCCAGAGCGACTCACAAATTGGTACGTTCACCCCTATAGCCAGTGGGATAACCACTTTACAATTTGGGGGGTTAGAAGGATTACTTTATCCTATCCCAGGTATTCCTTAAAGAGGTGGGGGTTTCAAATGTCTCCGGGAAGGTGTGAGTGACTCCGCTGTCCTGGCGTCGTGAGGGAGCTTGTTCCACTCATTGGGGTGCCAGAGCAGCGAACAGTTTTGACTGGGCTGAGGAGCTATGCTTCCGCAGAGGAAGGGAGCCAGCAGGCCAGAGGTGGATGAACGCAATGCCCTCGTTTGGGTGTAGGGACTGATCAGAGCCTGAAGGTACAGAGGTGCCGTTCCCCTCACTGCTCCATAGGCAAGCACCATGGTCTTGTAGCAGGATGCGAGCTTCAACTGGAAGCCAGTGGGGTGTGCGGAGGAGGGGGGTGACGTGAGAGAACCAGGGAAGGTTGAACACCAGACGGACTGCGGCATTCTGGATGAGTTGCTTGGGGGGTTTAATGGCACAGGCAGGGAGGCCAGCCAACAGCGAGTTGCAGTAGTCCAGACGGGAGATGACAAAGTGCCTGGATTAGGACCTGTGTCCGCTTCTTGTGTAAGGCAGGGTCGTACTCTCCGAATGTTGTAGAGCATGAACCTGCAGGAGCGGGTCACCGCCTTGATGTTGGCGGAGAAGCGACAGGGTGTTGTCCAGGGTCACGCCTACGGCTCTTCGCACTCTGGGAGGAGGACACAGCGGAGTTGTCAACCGTGATGGCGAGATCATGGACGGCAGTCCTTCCCCGGGAGGAAGAGCAGCTCCCGTCTTGCCAGGGTAGGTTCAGCTTGAGGTGGTGATCCATCATCCATACTGATATGTCTGCCAGACATGCAGAGATGCGATTCGCCACCTGGTTATCAGAAGGGGGAAAGGAGAAGATTAGTTGTGTATCGTCAGCGTAGCAATGATATGAAAGGCCATGTGAGGATATGGACAGAGCCAAGCGACTTGGTGTATAGGGAGAAAAGGAGAGGGCCTAGAGAACTTAGCCCTGGGACACCACGTGGTGAGCGCGTGAGCGGAGACAGCTTCTGCCACGCCCCACTTGGTAGAGCGACCGGTTAGGTAGGTACGCAATCAGAGTGAGCCGCGCCCGGAGATGCCCAGCTCGGAGAGGGTGCAGAGGGAGGATCTGATGGTTTCACAGTATCAAAGGCAGCAGACAGGTCTAGAAGGACAAGAGCAGAGGAGAGAGTTAGCTTTAGCAGTGCGGAGAGTCTCCGTGACACAGAGAAGAGCAGTCTCAGTTGAATGACCAGTCGTCTGAAACCTGATTGGTTTGGATCAAGAAGGTCATTCTCTGAGAGAGATAGCAAGAGAGTTGGCTAAAGACGACACGCTCAATAGTTTTGGAAAGAAAAGAAAGAAGGGATACTGGTCTGTAGTTGTTGACATCAGTGGGGTCGAGTGTTGGTTTTTTTGAGAAGGGGAGCAACTCTGCGCTCTCTCTGAAGACGGAAGGGACATGACCAGCGGTCAAGGACTTGGGTTGATCAGCGAGGTGAGGTAGGGAGAAGGTCCGGAGATGGTCTGGAGAAGAGAGGAGGATGGGGTCAAGCCGGGCAGGTTGTTCCGGCGGCCTGCAGTCACAAGTCGCAGGGGATTTTTATCTGGAGAGAGAGGGAGAAAGGAAGTCGAGCATAGGGTAGGGCAGTGTGAGCAGGACCAACAGTGTCATTAGACTTAACAAACGAGGATCGGATGTCGTCAACCTTCTTTTCAAAGTGGTTGACGAAGTCATCCACAGAGAGAGAGGAGGGGGAGGATTCAGGAGGGAGGAAAATGTGGCAAAGAGCTTCCTAGGTTAGAGGCAGATGCTTGGAATTTTAGAGTGGTAGAAGGTGGCCTTAGCAGCAGAAACAGATGAAGAAAATGTGGTAGAGAGGAGGGAGTGCAGAAAAGAAGCCAGGTCGGCAGGGAGTTTAGTTTCTTCCATTTCCGCTCCGCTGCCCGGAGCTCTGTTCTGTGAGCTTCGCAATGAGTCATCAAGCCACGGAGCTGGAAGGGAGGCCGAGCCGGCGGGGAGGATAGGGGACACAGAGTCAAGGATGCAGAAAGGAGGAGAGGAGGGTTGAGGGAGGCAGAATCAGGAGATTGGAGGAGAAGGATTGAGCAGAGGGAAGAGATGATAGGATGGGAAGAGGAGAGAGTAGTGGGAGAGAGAGAGTTCGAAGGTTGCGGCGGCGCATTACCATCTGTGTAGCGGCAGGAGTGAGTAGTGTGGGGAGAGCGAGAGAGGAAAAGGAAAACAAAGTAGTGGTCAGAGACTTGGAGGGGAGTTGCAGTGAGATTAGTAGAGGAGCAAAGCATCTAGTAAGATGAGGTCAAGCGTATTGCCTGCCTTGTGAGTAGGGGGACGGTGAGAGGGTGAGGTCAAAAGAGGAGGAGTGGAAAGAAGGAGGCAGAGAGAATGAGTCAAATGTGGACATAGGGAGGTTGAAATCCCCAAAACTGTGAGGGTCGAGCCACTCCTCAGGGAAGGAACTTATCAAGGCGTCAAGCTCATTGATGAACTCTCAAGGGAACCTGGGAGGCGATAGATGACAAGGATATTGGGCTTAAATGGGCTAGTGACTGTGACGGCATGGAAGTTCGATGAGGAGATAGACAGATGGGTTAGGGGAAAAATTGAGAATGTCCACTTGGGAGAGATGAGGATTCCTGTACCACCACCCCCTCTGACCAGATGCTCTCGGGGGTATGTGAGAACACATGGTCAGACGAGGAGAGAGCAGTAGGAGTAGCAGTGTTTTCAGTGGTGATCCATGCTTTCCGTCAGCGCCAGGAAGTCGAGGGACTGGAGGTTGGCATAGGCTGGGATGAAGTCGGAGCTTTGTTGGCAGCAGAACGGCAGTTCCAGGGCTGCCTGCGACCTGGAACTCCACGTGGGTGGTGCGTGCAGGGACCACCAGGTTAGGAGGAGGCAGCAGCCACGCTGGTGTGTCCGGTGCGTTTGTGTAGCCTGTTGCAGAGAGGAGAGAACAGGGATAGGCAGAGGCATAGTTGACAGGCTGTAGCAACTGGCTACAAAAAAATGCAGAGGAGATCGGAATGAAATGAGCTGAGCATCTGGGAGGGGAGAGAGCAGGACCTCCCTCACCAAAAAAACTTCTACCTCAGAAACTAAATTGTTTCACTGGAACCACCCGAACAAAAAACTCTCCCAACTTCCAACTTTAGGAATCGAATTGTTGTGAACCACAAGCGGTTCAATGTTCTTAAAAGAATAGACTCAACCCTTAACTTTATTCCAACCATGACACCATAGCACCAGCAAGCTACATCTAATAACAATAACAAACCGTATAGCACCAACACTTGGATGCAACAAACCACCAATATGTGATAACACACTAAACAGAGATCATTCGTGTCTGTGTCAAGTTCCTTTCATGACACAGCAATGATTAGACATTGGCTAGCTAGGACAAGTATATTGTATTTTAGCTACTACCGTACAGTTAAGCTGGTACTAATTCCAGCTTAGCAATGTTCACTGTGTTGACTTTGTTTGAAGAACGCTAGCTGGCTAGCTCGGTACTACACCCGGCACACAATGGCTATTTCTGTGTTGACTCTAACTCAGTTCGAAAAAAGCGGCGCGGGTAGCTCGCCGTGCTACAGCCTTCGGCACTGCCAGGACACAGTAACTACCCACAACAACCCACGATGCTTAGCTATGACCCTTATTAGCCATAACCTGCAAGCTAGCATCCATTAACACACAATTTAGCATCAATACTTGGTTACGACAATAACTCGCCAAGAGTGTTTTAGCACACTAAACAGATAATTCAAGTCCGTGTCTAGTTCCTTTCATAGATAACGCAGCAAAATTAAACGTTGGCTGGGACTACATTAACATTTGGAACAGCTCTCCAGCGGTTAGCTAATCGATACCAGTAGCTACCCACTAGCTAGCTAGCCTCGTGCTTTGATACTAACCTACAAATTACCTACGGAAACCTACAATAACAATACTAACCTATAATAAATACCAATACCTAACTACAGCTAACTACCTACCTCTCGTTGGCTAGGACTACATTAACATTTGGAAACAGCTCTCCAGCGTTGCTAATCGATACCAGTAGCAACCGCTTAGCTAGCTAGCCTCGTGTCGATACTAACCTACAATTACCTACGAAACCTACAATAACAACAATACTAACCTATAATAATACAATACCTAACTACAGCTAACTACCTACCTACGATCTAAAACATGGTTACACTCAACACCATATGAGAAGCTTTACCTCCTGCTTACCTCCAGCTAGAGAAAAACCACGACCTCTCCCGACAATATCTTATAAGATGACTTGCTCCCATGGCATCAATACTATCAGTAGTTTCACTATTTTTTCTGATGTTAGATGGTTCCTCACCCTGAAAGTGTCTATGGCCAGGATAAACTGTAATCCATGGTTTTTTAAAAACAGCCGCTACAAACTTCAGCTAACTTTAGCCACTACAGCCTAACAATCCATTAAGTGATGTGGTATGTGAGACCTATTATTATTTTTAAATAGCCAAATCACCTTTAAAGTAACATCAAACCAAATATGGAGTTGATTTGAATGATTCGGTGATTTTGAACGTTATTTTTTAAAAACATGCTCACATGCCCCCATCACATCCATTGATTGTTAGCTTGTTGGGCTGAAGTTTTGCGAGCTGTTTTAAAAAACTGAACTGTGGAGTACAGTTTATTTTAGCCCGATAGACTAATTTCAGGGTGGAACCATCTAACATGAATGTAAAATAGTGAACTACTCCTTTTTAACAGCATAACTCCTATCTCCTGTGCAGATATGTGAGACCTACCTCCACCCTGACAAATCCCGCCATAGCAAGAAGAAGACATCCATCAAGAAACACACCATTAACCCAGTATTTGGTGGAGAGACACCTGAAAGTAGGTTTTACCATGTTGTGAGACTGATATCACATTTGTGATGCCACACTTTTACTTTGCTACCATCGTCCAAGTTAGAAGGATATTTTTTGTTTTAAATGTCTGATGTCATTGGAAAGCAAACACTCAGGATTTTTCGGTAAGACCAGACTGGAACAGACCACAAATGCTGATGTAACATTTTAGTTTTTATTGACAGGAGTTAGCCAGAAAAAATCCCATGACTGAAATTTACGTTGATCTCAGACTGATTGACCTGGGCCTAAGTTAACCTCCCTTTTAATGAAAAATAGCCATAAAATGACCTTATGTTTTTAGGGGAAGAATATATTACTATTGCAAGTTTGACCATTTCCAAGTCCCCTTTTCTATCTTAAATGTAAAATAATTAATCTATCATGCTTTTACAGTAACAGTGCTTTCTGTATATTTTATTAATGACTCTTGCATTAACATGTACTTGGCAAGGTATGCATCTCTTTGGCCTATGCTTAAGTCTTTGTTCATTTCTCCATTCAAATACAATTACTTTATTTTACAACCAAATCTGGAGTTTCCCCACCCAAAGTGTGTAACTGGCACAATGGTGTGGGCTTGCGGAGACTGGAATACGCTTGCACATTTGGTGCAGAACCAGATGTTATGCGTGTGTACAGTCTGATATATGGCCCTCCTGTAGACTCAGTTTGGTGAGCATGGCACTTACACTTCAGGGTTGTGGGTTGATTCCCATGGGTGGCCAGTATGAAATGTATGCGCTCACCTAACTGTAAGTCGCTCTGGATAAGATGTCTGCTAAATGACTAAAAATGTAAAAAAATATATGAGAATATCCCCCCATAGTTAGGGTCCTGCATTCTTTCTACCCCACATTTCGATCATCCTGCACCTCCGGGGCACAATATAGCACCTTCTCACGTTATGTGTGAATGAATTGTCACAGCGTGCATACCATAATCATCTGGTATTATCAAATTAGTCCAAAAAATTCCATTATTAGTTAATTCACTTCCAAATTAAAATGTCTGCTGACACTCACAGCTTTCGGGTTGTCACATCAGCAGCCTATGCTTTAATGCCCAACATATAAGGCCCAGGACATTATCAACATAAATATTTGTTCACTTATTCTTTGTGTGTTTTAGAAAACAATAATTGCTAGGGAAGAAATAACGGTTTTTTTGTTTCGTTTGACTTCTACTTGTTGCAAGTCCGACTTCTTTCCTAAATGAGTTGCAGTTAACTCTAGCCAGGTTTTTAATCACTAAAATACTGTTTAACTAAATGTTTCACCAAGACCCTTCATCTAGTCCCTAAGTAGGGGTAATAACATTGTAAAAACAACAAAACAAAAAAACACTACTCTGTACTTTACCTTTGTGCTAGAGTCAAATGGTATTCTGTGAAGTAAAGGTCTAACCATGAATCTCACAATGATATAAGTATGTTTTCCTTGTGATGTTCAGAGGCAGATGACGTGATCTGAAGTTTGGCTAACAATGAGATACAAATGTCACTTAAAAGTAATTTAATGTAATATTTGATTGATTTTATAACTTTGTTACATGTATCAAACATTTTGGCTCTAAAATGTAACAGTTGGATCATCAACTCAGCAAAAATAATAATAGGACATCTATATTCAATGGAATTACATTTTGATGTACTTACTGTACTTACTATACAGGGGACAAATTGACACGAATATCATCTGTGTATAGCCTTTAGGAATGTAAGGGTAGGACTCAGCAACTTTTATACCTGTTGAGATGCTGTGTGTGAGCAGCGTCTTGAGCATCACTTTGTCCCGTGCATTATAAATACGTGACAATAGACTAAACTTAATCCATTTTGTCTTCTATTATTTCACAGGCAAATTAACACAAAATATAGCATACAGTGCTTGGTGGTTGAAAAAGTAGCCAAAACAGTTCTTAAATCATTCATTTAAAACATATTTTTATTTTGCATCGGTGTTATTGTATTGGTCCAGTTCTGCATTAAATTTTTGATGAAACCAGCCCACTGGGCACATATTGTTGAATCAACAATGTTTCCATGCCATTTCAATTAAATACGTTTAACCAACAAGGAATAGATACGTCTGTGCCCAGTGGGAGGCCAGGGATAGAAGATAACGGCAGGGTTGCTTTTGGTGTTCAAGTGCTACTCGGTTATCAGGTTCGGGAGTTCCGACTGAGAAGTTTCACTTGAACCACCCCCAAATCATAATTAGAAGTGAAACTCAGAGAAAATGTATTCATTACCTGAATTTCCGAGTTTGACATTTTACCTTTTCAACCAAAAGATGGTGAAAAAATCCAATGAGGGAAAAAAAGTATTTGATCCTGCTGATTTTATGCGTTTGCCCACTGACAAATAAATGATCAGTCTATAATTGTAATGGTAGGTTTAATTCTTGAACTGTGAGAGACAGAATATAACAACAACAAAATTCAGAAAAACGCATGTCAAAAATATTATAAATTGATTTGTATTTTAATGAGGGAAATAAGTATTTTACCCCTCTCAATCAGAAAGATTTCTGGCTCCCAGGTGTCTTTTATACAGAGAATGAGCTGTGATTACCTTAAGAAAGACACCTGTCCACTGAAGCAATCAATCAGATTCCAAACTCTCCTTATCCATCCAAGACCAAAGAGCTCTCCAAGGATGTCAGGGACAAGATTGTAGACCTACACAAGGCTGGAATGGGCTACAAGACAAGCAGCTTGGTGAGAAGGATACAAACAGTTTGCAAGATTATTCCGCAAATGGAAGAAAACACAAAAATAACTGTCAATCTCCCTGCCTGGGGCTCCATGCGAGATCTCACCTCGTGGAGTTGCAATGATCATGAGAACGGTAAGGAATCAGCCCAGAACGCCACACGGGAGGATCTTTGTCAATATCTGGCGCAGCTGGGACCATAGTCACCAAAAAACAATGGGTAACACACTACCCGTGGGAGGACTAAAATCCTGCCGCCCTGCATTGGTCCTCCTGCTCAAAAGGAAACACAACAGGTCACGTCTGAAGTTGTTAATTGGCCGACTGAAATGATTCAGAGAGGAGAACTGGGTGAAAGTGTTTGTGGTCAGAGGAGACCCAAATGGAGCTCTTTAGCATCAACTCAACTCGCTGTTTGGAGACAGAGAGAGGAATGCTACCTAGACCTAAGACACCATCCCACCATCAAACATGGAGGTGGAAACATTATGCTTTGGGGGTGTTTTTCTGCTGGCGGGACTGACAAGACAACTTCACCACTCAGCGGACGTATGGACGAGCTGTATTCCGTCAAATCTTAGTGAGAACCTCCTTCTCTCCAGGAAGCATATTGAAAATGGAATCGAAGGATGGGTATTCCAGCATGACAATAGACCCAAAACACATGGCCAGGGCAACAGGTGTGGCTCCAGATTAGGCGCACATTAAGGTCCTGGAGTGGCCTCAGCCAGTCTCCAGACCTTAATCCCATAGACATCTGTGTGGAGGGAGCTGAAGGTTCGAGTTGCCAAACGTCAGCCTCGGGAACCTTAATGACGGAGAAGATCTGCAAGAGGGAGTGGAACAAAATCCCTCCTGAGATGTGTTGGCCTGGTGGCCAACTACAAGAAACGTCTGACCTCTGTGATTGCCAACAAGGGTTTGCCACCAAGTACTAAGTGTCGTTTGCAGAGGGGTCAAATACTCATTTCCCTCATTCAAAAGTACATCAAATCCTTAAAATTTTTGACATGCTTTTTTTCGGAATTTTGTTGTTTGTTATTTCTGTCTCTCTCATGTTCAAATAAACCTCCATTAAAATTATAGGACTGATCATGTCCTTTTGTCTTGGTGGGCAACGTTAAAATCAGCAGGGGATCAATCTTTTTCCCTCCTGTATATCTACAACATTAAAAGTAAAGTACCACCATACAACAACATTACACAAAGTTTTGTGAGCGTATTATGTTCTGCTTACCTGTGTGTGTGTGTGTGTGTGTGTGTGTCTCTCTTCACAGTCCCTGCTTTTCCATAAGGTATATTTTGATCTGTTTTTTAAATCAGTTTCTTCGCTTGCATCAGTTACCTGATGTGGAATAGAGTGTGGTCCTCTGAGCTCAATTGGTAGAGCATGGCGCTTGTAATGGCAGGGTAGTGGGTTCGATCCCCAGGACCACCCATACGTAAAAATGTATGCACACATGACTGTAAGTCGCTTTGGATAAAAGCGTCTGCTAAATGGCATATTATTATTATTTATAGAGTTCCATGTAGTCATGGCTCTATGTAGTACTGTGCGCCTCCCATAGTCTGTTCTGAACTTGGGGATTATGAAGAGACCTCTGGTGGCATGTCTTGTGGGGTATGCATGGGTGTCCGAGCTGTGTGCTAGTGACAGCTCAGTGCATTCAGCTTGTCAACACCTCTTACAAAAACAAGTAGTGGCGAAGTCAATCTCTCTTCCACTTTGAGCCATGAGATATTGACATAAAGATCATTCATGTTAGCTCCCCATGTGCATTTAAGGGCCAGCCGTGCTGCCCTGTTCTGAGCCAATTGTTATTTTCCTAAGTGCCTCTTTGTGGCACCTGAACACATGACTGAACAGTAGTCCAGGTGACAAAACCAATGCCTGTAGGAACTGCCTTGTTGATAGTGTTGTTAAGAAGGCAGAGCAGCCCTTTATTATGGACAGACTTCTCCCCATCTAGGTACTGTTGTAATATGTTTTGACCATGACAGTTTACAATCCAGGGTTACTCCAAGCCATTTAGTCACCTCAACTTGCTCAATTTCCACACAATGTACCACAAGATTCAGGGTTTAGTGAATGATTTGTCCCAAATTAGCTTTTGAAATAGTTAAGACTAACTTATTCCTTGCCACCCATTCTGAAATTAACTGCAGCTCTTTGTTAAATGTTGCAGTAATTTCAGTGGCTGTATTAGCTGGACGTGTTAGTGTTGGGAGTCATCCGTTTACATAGACACACCAAACTGCTCAAACATGTTGTTAGTAAAGATTGAAAAAAAGTAAGGGGCCTAGACATCTGCCCTGGGGAATTCCCTGATTCTACCTGGATTATGTTGGAGAGGCATCCGATTAAAGAACCCCTCTGTGTTCTGTTAGACAGGTAACTCTTTATCCACAACAACCCAGGGAGTGTAAAGCCATAACACATACGTTTCCAGCAGCGACCACTCCCTCTGTAGCACCTTGCGGTCGAATGCAGAGCAGTTGCCATACCAGGCGGTGATGCAACTAGTCAGGATGCTCTCAATGGTGCAGCTGTAGAATTTTTTAGGATCTGAGGACCCATGCCAAATCTTTGATCTATCAGTCTCCTGATAGGGTATAGGCGTTGTCGTGCCCTCTTCACGACTGTCTTGGTTTGTTTGGACCATGATAGCTCCACTACAACCCCGTCGATGAGAATGGGGGTGTGCTCGGCTCTCCTTTTCCTGTTGTTTGCGATCATCTCTTTGTCTTTATCACGTTGAGGGAGAGGTTGTTGTCCTGTTACCACACTGCCAGGTCTCTGACCTCCTCCCTATAGGCTGTCTCATCATTGTCGGTGATCAGGCCTACCACCATTGAGTCAGAAAACTTAATGATGGTGTTGGAGTTGTGTTTGGCCATGGTCGTTAGGTGAACAGGACAGGGAGGGGACTAAGCACACACTCACTCTGAGGGGCCACACCGTGTTGAGGATCAGCGTGCAGCAGATGTGTTGTTGCTACCCTTACACACCTGGGGCGGCCCACGTCAAAGTCCAGGATCCAGTTGCAGAGGGAGGTGTTTAATCCTAGATCCTTAGCTTAGTGATGAGCTTTGAGGGCACTATGGTGTTGGAATGCTGAAATGTAGTCAATGAACAGCATTCTCACGTAGGTGTTCCTTTGTCCAGGTGGGAAAGGGCAGTGTGGCGCACCATACAGATTGTTGTCATCTGTGGATCTGTTGGGCGAGTATGCGAATTGGAGTGGGTCTAGGGTTTCTGGGATGATGGTGTTAATGTGAGCCATGACCAGCCATTCAAAAGCTCACTTCATGGCTACAGACGTGAGTGCTACGGGTGCAGTCATTTAGGCAGGTCAACTTGGTGTTCTTGGGCACGGGGACTATAATGGTCTTTGAAACATGTAGGTATTACAGACTCGGTCAGGGACAGGTTGAAAATGTCACTGAAGATTCTTGACAGTTGGTCAGCGCATGCTCTGAGCACACGTCCTGGTAATCTGTCTGGCCCTCAAGCGCGGCCTCTGAATGTTGACCTGTTTAAAGGTCTTACTCACATTGGCTACGGAGAGCGTGATCACGATGTCGTCAGAACAGCTGGTGCTCTCATGCATGCTTCAGTGTTGCTTACCTCGAAACGCTCATAGAAGTCATTTAGCTTGTCTGGTAGGCTCGTGTCACTGGACAAGCTCGCAGCTGGACTTCCCTTTGTCGTCCGTAATAATTTGCAAGCCCTGCCACAACCGACGAGCGTAAATCTTAGTCCTATATTGATGCTTTGCCTGTTTGATTTATCGTCGGAGTGCATAGGGGATTTCATAAGCATCTGAGGTTAGAGTCCGCTCCTTGGAAAGCGGCAGCTCTACAAACAGCTCAGTGCGAATGTTGCCTGTGGTCCATGGCTTCTGGCTGGGGTATGTCTGCAGTACAGTCACTGTGGGGGACGCACGTCATCGATGCACTTATTGATAAAGCGGTGACTGATGTAGGTATACTCCTCAATGCCATCGGATGAATCCCAGAACATATTCCAGTCTGTGCTAGCAAAAACGGTCCTGTAGATTAGCATCCGCATCATCTATTACTTCCGTTATTGAGCTGAAATTACTGGTGCTTCCTGCTTTAGTTTTTGCTTGTAAGCAGGAATCAGGAGGATATAATTATGGTCAGATTTGCCAAATGGAGGAGGCGAGGAAAGCTTTGTACGTGTCTCTGTGTGTGGAGTAAACGTGGTCCAGAGTTATTTTTTCCTTTGGTTGCACATGTGACATGCTGGTAGAAATTAGGTAAAACGGATGTAGGTTTTCCTGCATTAAAGTCCCCTGGTAGGGAGTGCCGCCTCTGGATAAGCATTTCTTGTTTTTCTTGGTGGCCTTATACAGCTCTTTTGAGTGTGGTCTTAGTGCCAGCATCGTTTTAGGGTGGTAAATAGACAGCCACGAAAAACATAGATTAAAACTCTTGGTAAATAGTGTTGTATACAGCTTGTCATGAGATACTCTACCTCAGGCGAGCAAAACCTTGAGACTTCTTTAATATCAGATTTCACGCACCAGCTGTTGTCAAATAGACACAGACCACCACCCCTTGTCTTACCAGAGCTAGCTGTTCTGTCTTGCCCGGCTTGCACGGAAAGCCCAGCCAACTGTATATTATCCATGTTGTTCAACCACGATTCGGTGAAACATAATATATTACAGTTTCTAATGTCCCGTTTTTAGATAGTCTCGAACAGAGCTCATCCAGTTTATTCTCAAATGATTGCACGTTGGCCAATAGGACAGATGAGTGGTGGGTTACCCACTCGCCGGTGAATTCTCACAAGGCACGAATCTGCGTCCCCTGTATCAGCAACTCATCTACATGCGAATGACGGGGATTTGGGCCTGGTCCGTTGTCCTTTGCGTCCGACTCACACAACCAGTTCACATACCAGAAAGGGTTTTAAATAATCAACAGCCTCTGCATATTTTGGCTCATGGCCACTTTTATAACCAACAGAGATGCTAAGCATGATGACCATAAGTGAAGATCTTACATAAATAGCCCTTTTTGGCTATCACATCTGAAAATGTTGAAGACCGCAATGGCAATGTCCTTTATCCATAATCAAATTATTCAGCCAGGTCTCTGAGATAACCAGAACGTCAATAGCTAATCAAAACCACTATATGGCAGCAGATTACTTTAATATAGTGTGACCAGTGTATTCCTATCATTGCTGTTGCCATCTAGTGGGATTGATTCGGGGTATTGACACTGTTTGGTCACCGACACTAACCAGGTTTCCATCCAATGTTTTTGATGCGAGTAAAGTACTGTGCATTGTCGGATAAAAGATGTCATGACAGTTCTGATGGAAAACAGGACATTTGTCTGTAAACTTTCCCAATGTCAACAAAGCAAAATCACGCTGGGATCTTTTTGTGTCTGTAAAATTAATTATGCAAGAAATATCGGTGGAAACGCTTTTATGCGCAAATATTTATATAACCATCATATCTAAATAAAAATTGGAATCACTCTATAACATGTTGTGTCGTCCTCCCACCACGACTAGTTGGGAAAACATGCTGTTTATCAGGCTTCAGATTAAGTAAATTATGATGAAATTCATAGGGTGGTGAAAGTGCAAGGTGATGAGCTCAATTGATGCTCCTTTCCAATACATACAGAGGGTCTTATTTTGGTGACATGATCATCGATGCTTGGCTGCTGATTAACAAATATAAATAATCTTGCTCTTTTGTCAATAACAATCTCATCATGTAGGCTGGCCGACCCGCACTCTATTTGCGAGCTGTTGGCTAGAGTGCACTTGCCAATACTAGAGTGGGTACACTCGCCATATAACGCACATTTTTTTGTGAGAAAACCGTCAGTAGAGTTAAAAATTTGATGGAAACCCATTTAACTTGCATTTTTTATTTGGTACATTTTACCGCAAAAAGTATTCGCATGAAAATCTGTAGCCAATTGGATGGAAACCTAGCTAGTAACATAATTTTCATTGTACTCTAATGCTGCATTCATAACTAGTGGGGAAACTCTGAAATTACTACTTAGCAAACCGGGAGCAACGAAGTTTTGAACATTTACATGCTTTGAGCTAATTGAGAACGCATGAATTGGCTAATGGCAAACAAAAAGCCGTCAACCATAAACTAAAAGCACAGCTATTAGGCTGTTGAACAAATTATAGTGTTCAAAAACCATGCAATAGATGATTTTGCTAATGTTTGTTGTTGCATTTAACTGCTTGAAAATGCTGTTACACAAGTTTATTTCCTTAGTAGTTGAGTTCATCATGTGCTAGAAGTCGGATCTCAGGGATGACGAGTTTCCCACTAGTAATTACGAGTTGGATGGGCTGTTCAATAGATTTTTTCCCAATCAGTATCCTCGTATTCTGAATTTACAAGATGTTATGAATGCATGTTATCCTCTTTAACACTGGAACTCTCCCTAAAAAGCAAACATGATTAACAACTAACAATATTTTCTTTCATTTTTTTGTGTAATACTGTTTATTTTGTATTCCCCTCACCAGTACAAGATGAAGATGGATGATCTGAAAGGCAGGACACTGAACCTTTCTGTGTGGCACAATGACTCAGAGGAAAGAAATGTCTTTCTGGGGCAGGTAGACATTGACCTGAAGACCTGGGACTGGGGGCATGAGACCCTTACCTGGTACAACTTACAGCCCAAGGTAAATAGCATTTACTGTATACAAGTTGTGGAAATTATCCAGAAAGAAACACCACAAGGTAGCTTGGTACATTGCCTACCAGGCGTTGAGGTCAATCACATTTTTAATGCCATCTTTTCAGGTGGATTTGAAATTAAATGAATGACAAAATGCACCATTATTTTCAGAGGATTATTTTCAGTTAAATCTCAATTCACTTTCTGAATTGCTTGAACAGCCTGCTTAGTTGACCCAACACTGACTTGAGCAGATCTCTGGTAAGGAGGAGTTTCTTGGAAATAAACCACAACACAAATATTATTGCAGATCATGTTTTAAAACCCAGCTGGACACAACCTCTCCCTCCTTCCCAACATCGGCCCTGATATAGAGATGAAATGCTATGTGCAATAAGAGATGAGCTCATACTTTATTTGATCCCCAAGGATAGATTAGTTTGTCGACCTGACACACCCACAATACAAACAGAAAATTGTCACAAAACATTAAGAACAACTATTTGATATAATGTATGTTTTGGAAAGCCTTTGAAACAAAAAAGCAGTAAAAGCAACACTCCTTTAAAACTTTAGCAAATTATAAATGCCTGTGTGTTGAGTCATCAAAGCCACTTGTTTTTATTTGCAGAATCCTGGCGTTCAGAGTCTCCTGAATATCATGGACTGTTGACAGTAGCACTGAAATATATTCCCCTGGCTCAACAGGTACTATTATGATATGCCTGTCTCTTTTGTACATGCAATAGCATTGGGTGTTAAGTGATAGAAAAATAGTGACAACTAATAAAATGTTAAACTCACTTTACTGACCAAACAGTAAATAAATATATATATATATATATATATATATATATATATATATATATATATATATATATATATATATATATCTATATATATATTACATACATACATACATACATACACACATACAGTACCAGTCAAAAGTCATTCGCTGGTTTCTTCATTTTTACTATTTTCTCCATTGTACAATAATAGTGAAGAACATCAAAAGTATGAAATAACACATATGGAATCATGTAGTAACCAAAAAAGTGTTAAACAAATCAAAATATATTTGAGATTCTTCAAATAGCCACCCTTTGCCTTGATGACAGCTTTGCACACTCTTGGCATTCTTTCA
>NW_025538267.1:0-21162 GCF_020615455.1 Coregonus clupeaformis | reverse complement strand
ACAACAAGGCATTCAAATGTGCCTTCTTTTCTTGTGATTGTTTCTAGAAATGCGTGCGATGGTTCTGTCTCTTCTGGGGCTTCCATTACTACCGACACCAGTGTCTGAACATTGAGCTCTGGAATTGGTTCTTAGTATTGAGGTATAGCACCTAATGAAACAAACAGCAGCATTGCTTGCTGCAGTTTGATTACATTTCTGATGTATGTGTTTTTACAGAGAGCTTGAAATGTAGCTTTAACTTTGCATATCTGTTATGCATGCATTCCATTTACTGTAACTCCCCTACATGCTCCTGTAACCTGATTTAATGACACCAAGCTATGCACTTGTCAGCATTCCTGAGGTTCTCCTATGTATACACTCTCACATGTCAAGTGCATTGCTAAGATCATGATTAATTTATTAACCAGCCGGGCGATGACATCCATCTTACTGCTTTGAGGGTAAATCTAATAATGTTGTTTTGTCTTTATTACATCACTATTACGCACTGGGAAATCTTTGTATTGTTATGGTGCCCATACTGGGTTGACACTTGATTCTGTGCTATTAGAATATATATTTGGGAATTTGAATGCTTCAAACATACATGCCCGGGTGCACCACTCCTGTCCTCAACGGACACAGTTTGGTATTCCTTCTTTCAGTCAGACACTTCACTCAGACACTTATTGACACATGGGTAACCAGGTGCATGGACCTTGAGGGGCTGATTTGTGCACCCCTGATAAAAAATATGAATACATACCCTTTGATATTGGATTAAAGTCACAATCTGTATTATTTCCAACTCCTGATTGGCAATTTCAACAATAGCAATAATTTCAACACGGTTTTTGAACCATATGACTTATAAATACCTTAAAGAGATTCCCACAATCATAACAAAATAAACAAAGGACATATTACTTCATTTTGTTGTGTATTACGTTGTGTATCATCCCTGTATTCATCCGTACTTCTCTTAAAGCTGCCTGAGTGCCACCACACATTTGCCCATTGCTGGTGCTGCTGAAACTCACGGGATGACAATAAGCGACGTTAGAGAGCTTCAGTGCGTTGAAAAACTTTGAAAAGTACAATAGAAGTAAGACTACAGCTAATGAATATCATGTTGTCCTGGTATGGTGTGTTTGGTGTGAAATTAGGGTAAAGGGGGAGTTTTCAAAGGACTAGTAACATGTGTGTGACATTGAAGGATAAGAAAAATTTTATTCATACAACTGTGGTTTTCTTTCTTGTCAGGAATCAGATGCCTGTTTGTATGCTCCTACCAACGATGACATCTACAATGTAAGTTGTTGTAGCAATATGCAATAAGTAGAACACAATAATGTCACTTAAGGGGCGTCATGGGAAAAAAAGGGTCCGGTGTTAGAAATGCCAGGGCCAATTTTTGGTCCCAGTCCACCCCTGTTTGCAATGCCACTTTTATAGATTTCCAGTTCAATGTTTTATATATATAACACATACTGTGGTTCTGTTCTTTCCCCAGGACAACTGCATCTTTAAGTTCATGCACTGTTATTTATTGGAGTTGGAGGTTATCCTGATCGAGGACATGCAGGTCACAGTTGACTACCATGAGGAAACAAAGACAAATATCTACCATCTGAAAAAAAAATTGGAAGAACACCAACACCAATATGTAAGTCAACCTTTAAATAAGTTCAGAAGTTTATCCCAAATATGTATGGTACAGCAGCAATCTAGTGTTGTGAATAGTCCTGACGGTCCGTACTCCCAATTGTTCAACAACATTACATTTTTGATTGGCATTCATTTGATTGGCATTCGTTTGATTGGCATTCAAAATACTGCTGCTGCTAATGTCACTTTCCAATGAATATTGTGTTGATCTAAATGTAAAATTGTATTGCTTCTCTTTTCCCTGTATTTACAGAACCGTTCTAGCTGCTCACCGTGTGAGGCACAGAGAGTCGCCAACACTACAATATTCCTTCAGAACCTGGAGGACCTTTTGAAGAGAATAGGGAATACTGTCAGTTGAATACACTGTAATATATTGTAAATATGTGATTGTAGTTTTTCATAAATAACGTAGCAAAAAAATGTAATATGTGTGTTATTCTACCTTTGGTCATGACAGTAAGTGAAGAAATTAGCAGAGTGACAGCTAGTGCTCGTGTCCAAATGTATATTACCTCTCAGTTTAAGTGTAATTGTAGATAGCTGTTTATATTTTTGTATATAATCGAATATAATACCTTTTCTATCTGTATTTCTGTCATATTTATTGACACATTTATTGAAATGCCTTTTTGGAGCTTTACATGTTTTGTTAGTTTTTTAAATCTTCCAAGTCATATGCACACCAACAGTCCCTAACTAACTTCCCTTGAACAGTTGTCGTCAGTATGTCAAAATTGCACATCTTGAATCAAAATAAAATCCCAGAAAACATAGAAACATGTTGATTTGATCATTTCATAGAATATGGGTGCCTGGCAGAAGTTCAAATAGGGACATGAAGTGAGACTGTTCCTCAAAGAAACAGGAAGCTCTGCCCTGCTCAATTTCCTGATACTGTAGCAGTACAACTTTCTGGCACACATCCATTTTCTAATAGTTCCGTTTTTTTCCTGATTGAGAAGTACAGGAGGTTTTTCATTTGAATAACAAAATAAAGTTTAGTCTTTTTTTTTTATTGATAGAACAAACGTGTTAGAAACCACGTCTCGTGGATTCACTGTAGGCTTTTATGATACGGAAAATAAAATTCGATAACATGTACAGTTATGACACAATAAAACCTAACCCTTTCGTTATAGTCCCCATATAATCCAACCTGTGTTTGAATCCAGACATCCAGGCATTCTGTATTACATCACAGAAAGGGGGTTGAAAAGGAACACAGGGTGTGAAACTGGTCACTGCTCACGGACTCTAAGGTCCCAGGCTCTGAGTCCTCAAGGGGCACTGAAGGGGCGCCCTGCTCTCCTGGTTTTGGGAGACTGGCTAAAGAAGACACACTAACCTCTTCAGGAAGGGCACTCCAGGAAAAGGATGCTTCGTTTTGACTCCACTTGTCTTCAGAGTTGGACAGAGAGGTTTGGACGGACTGTGCTTCACTACTGCCTTTGTATCCAGTACTGTCACTCTGAAATGACACAAAGGGAGTTCTCTCTTTGCATATACAGACAGGCGAAGAACTACCTGCTGCTAACAAGATGGCCGCCTCTCTCCTCTCCGCCTTCACTGCCTCGACTTCGCTGGTGATCTTCCCAATGACAAAGTCCTTGGTCCTCACTCGGCGGATGGACTCCACAAGGTAGTTGAGGCCCATGGGGTTCTCGGCTAAGTAGTCCAGCATCCTACCTGTCTTCTTGCTGTTCCCCACCCGGCAGCAGATGTCCTCGGCGTCGTCCCGCGTAAGGACCCTCCTGGACCGGAGGTAGTCCAGGTGGCGGTCGGCCACTAGCTTCTCACAGAGGTACGGACGGAGACGCTCCAACGCTTCCTTCTTGACCTCTGCCATGTCTTCGTCAGTGATACACCAGGAGTCCATTTTCCAGCCAATTGGCTGTGAGCTCTCAGTAGTTTTCTGAAGCCGCTGCTCAGGCTCTGGAATGCCCAGTGTAGTAGTGTTGGCACTTCAGATGATAAGGGTTTGTAATATTAGCAACTGACTGAGATACTGTAACAATGTCCTTTAAAACCCCGAAGAGTCATTGAACTTGTTGGAAGCCAATATTGTGAAAATGGGAACTACCTCAGTAGATCAGTTCCCTATTAGCAAACAATGAGGTGAGAATGAGTGGCACGTGTGTGTGTGTGTGTGTGTGTGTGTGTGTGTGTGTGTGTGTGTGTGCACGCATACTTATTTGGACGTTCCTGCCTCTTAGAGAGATCAACATCCACTGCCCTAATAAGATACAGACATTATGATAAGATGAACACAGATATTAACATCCATCACAAGCAATTTAGTCAAATTTATTTTAATAAAAATAATAGGAATGCAACACATTGCAAAGCACAAACGGAAAGATATTTACCATACAGGAAGAGCCTTGGTTGCTTTTGAATCCAAGACAGTGACCCTGAATAAAGCATTAAAAAACTATTTAAAAAAGGATATAAAAATAAATATTATGATACAAAGGGGTTATGGTTTGGTTTCCAATTGAATAATTGTGGAGGGAAAATAAAGGAAAATACAAATTTTAAATAAAAAGTGAAGTTATATACAGCATGTGATAGATATGGCAGCAATTCAACATATTTTGTGAAACACATTACGATTGAGTTTATTATTGTAACATAAAAAATAAAAATAAAGTCTCAAAAGCAACCATGATTGATAATGAAAGGAGAACATATTCATGGAGTGAAATGATATTTAAAGGAAGCTACAGCTTGTTCTCTCTCAGGCTCCTTAAGGGACAGACAGACTTACATCCTTCTACAAAGAGACCTGGGGGAACATGAACAACAAGCTAAACATGAGAGTTTGTTCAGCTTTTTCTCTAACTTATAAAACCTTTTCAAGGCCAAGGCTTCCTTCAAGCTATGTTGTCTGACACAAATGGGTTACTGTGTTTATTTGTGCCAATGTGACTAACCTTTAAGGCATTTCAGAAACCGAGCATGGGTGTGAGAAAGTACGCTCAATTGGCAAGCGACACATTTGGCAGATATTACAAACGATGACTCAACGAAGTAGAAATGTCAAAGAAATGCCTGAACAGAGAGATATGGCCTAACTTAAAACTCATACAAAAAACACTGTGTCCCAGCAACATTGCATAACATGGCCAATATCAGAAACACCTACAACTACTTTTTGTTGTTGTTGTTTTCTTTACATCTGGACCTGCAGTGCATGGCTATACAGTATATTTATATTACTACTATATTTACTGCTTGGATTAGATTTTACACCTGCTGTCCTATTCCCCACACTTCTCCCAAAGTGTGCACATGCATACTCCCTGTGGAGGGTGGAGAATCAGGACGTAACCATCTTATTTTCTATATATAGGCTGGGTTCAGGAGTCAACCTTCCCATAGGTCCCCTCCGGCGGCCGGTAGATCTTGGGGAATGCCATCAGCTGCAGCATGTTGAAGGCATACTTCCGGCATTTAATATTCTTTTGCACATTCTCAATCCGACATCCCTCCCTGGCCATGATGACAAAAAGGGGGGAAGAAGAATGAAATGGAATTATGAATAATTTTCTCAAAAAGGGGGTCTGTGTTTTGAATGTGGAAAACAACAACCAACAACCGAGTAACAGACGGACAGATGGGCAACAGACGGACATCAGTTAAGTATTACACGTAGGACAGCTAAGGTAAGGGACTGTAAGTTATTTATAATAAGAGATACCTGGAGAAAATCGGACCTCTCTGAAATTAAAATGGATGACCCTAACTTAGTCCAAATATATTTTCACTTGATCCTCCCTGAACGCTTGAAAAAAATGACCCTCCCTCTACCCAAAATAATAATTAAACAAAATATAGCAGAGAACATGCCTACCTTTACCCTCACTCCTAGGACAAACCAGAGCCTTAGATATGCAGTTTGACAAACCGTTTTTCACCTCGAGAGCGTTACATGGCGACATTGGGAATTTGATAACGCGCAGGGCTGCGAGCTGGAAGGTCGTGGGTTCGCAGACCACCATGGACAAGGTCACTCTGCTTATCCGTTTATACTATGGCCTCTCAATGGCCAATGGAGCTCTTGGTGCAACATGATGCCCATGAAAATTCATATTTAAAACTGGGTTTGTCAAACTATGTATAGGGAGGGACAGACAACCAAAGTCCCAGCAATTCTGCAGCATAGGCAAAATCAAAGTCTGTCCCCTTCCGCCGCAGATAAAGGATATACAACCAGAAACTCTCATGTGGTCCATTACATGACTATCTAACATTATTTGCCTATTTCAGCCCATAATAGATAGATGTTAGTTTGAAATGCTGTCTTGCAGTACTTCATTTTGGAAACTCACTATGATGTTAGAGCTCAGTGTAGCCAGCTGGAGAGAGCCAGAGTTGGAGCCAGATACCATAAAGGAGGCAGGACATTGGTGAGCATTAAACACATTTTCAATAAGCATATATATATTTCTTATTATAGATGACAATTAAAAGTACAAAGGCAACAGATGTCTATATGGTCACAGTAATCAGCTCTCCAAGCAACTTTGTGAACTTGGTCTTATGTGTTTGGATCATATGCAATCATTCAGATCTCCGTTTGCAATCCTGATAAGTGGTTTCATGCACCAACTAAAGAATGGGTTTACATTGATGTAGGCCCATTAAGCCTCTCTAGCTCAATATTAGACCTCTTACCATATTCATTCTCATTAATAAATCAATTAATAAGAGGTCTAATATTGGGCTAGTATTTATGTTGCCTTCATTGGGCAAAATCTTCCCACATTCAATTCAGTTTCAATTTAAGGGCTTTATTGGCATGGGAAACGTATGTTAACATTGCCACAGCAAGTGAAGTAGATAGTAAACAAAAGTGAAATAAACAATAAATATTAACAGTAAACATTACACTCAGAAGGTCCAAAAGAATAAAAGACATTTCAAATGTCATATTATGTATATATATACACAGTGTTGTAACAATGTGCAAATAGTTCAAGTACAAATGGGAAAATAAATAAACATAAATATGGTTTGTATTTACAATGGTGTTTGTTCTTCACTGGTTGCCCTTTTCTTGTGGCAATAGGTCACAAATCTTGCTGCTGTGATGGCACACTGTGGTATTTCACCCAGTAGATAAGGGAGTTTTTCAAAATTGGGTTTGTTTTCGATTTTTCTTTGTAGATCTCTGTAATCTGAGGGAAATAAGTGCAGCTCAGTTTCCACCTCATTTTGTGGGCAGTGTGCACATAGCCTGTCTTCTCTTGAGAGCCAGGTCTGCCTACGGCGGCCTTTCTCAATAGCAAGGCTATGCTCACAGAGTCTGAAAATAGTCAAAGCTTTCCTTAATTTTGGGTTAGTCACAGTGGTCAGGTATTTTGCCATGGTGTACTCTCTGTTTAGGGCCAAATAGCATTCTAGTTTGCTCAGTTTTTTTGTTAATTCTTTCCAATGTGTCAAGTAATTATCTTTTAGTTTTCTCATGATTTGGTTGGGTCTAATTGTGTTGTTGCTGTCCTGGGACTCTGTGGGGTCTGTTTGTGTTTGTGAACAGAGCCCCAGGACACACAGACACTCTCACTCTCTCGCTCTCCCTGCATGCTGGGAGTGTTTGGTGCATGCTGGGAATTGTATGAGCGAGTGCCAGTGTTGTCTGGAGTTAGATCGCCTGTGTTTTCTTTCTTGTTTCCTTTTCTTGGTGGTTTTCCTTTTTCTATGCATGAGGATTATTATTATTATTTTTTTTTATATATTTTTCTGTGGTAGAATTAGGTATATTGTATTTCTTGTTGGAATTGCCCTGGTTTTGGTGAGGATGGCGACCCACATGGGGACGCCGTCCCTGTCACTTCGGCACGTCTTCAGGTGTGTTACTGAAGATACTGTCACTGTGGAGAAGTTTCTGGTCGCCGTAGGAGAGAAGGTAGGCTATGCAAATGTTGCTTATGCGTCACGGATGAATAAAGTGGTGGTGGTTTTTCTTAAAGAAGAGCGTCTTGTCGATTGGTTGGATGGTTGAGCATGGCGTACTTCTTAAAGGTATATTTATTCAAGTTACGCCGCTTTTTCGAATGTACCGTCGTTTATTCCCATTGAGCTATTGGAGTGTGAGTTATTGCGATTTGGGAAGTCTGCACGTTCAATTAAGATTGTCCCGTTGGGTTGCAAACACCCGGCTCTGAAACATGTTATGTCGTTTCGGCGATAGGCGTTGATGTTTTTGGACTTTGGAGTTATCCCCCCCTTGTCCCGTTGGGTTGCAAACACCCGGCTCTGAAACATGTTATGTCGTTTCGGCGATAGGTGTTGATGTTTTTGGACTTCGGAGTTATCCCCCCCTCTCTCCCTCCCTCTAGTCTAGGCTGTAAACTGCAGTGAATGTGTCATTTGATTAAACCGGAGGATTGGTACGATTCGCAGGCCAAGAAAAAATGAAATGCCGACTATCAAATTTGAGTTCTGGTCAAGTTAAATAGCCAAATTCCTACATGTATCCGTTCCATAAATTCAGAACGTTTCCTATCGATGTTTGCTCAGTCAGTGGTGGCACACATCCGATACCTGGCAGGTTAAGACTGAGAAACGTTTGTGTGCTGTGCCTACACTGTAAGCGGAGATCACTCCTACACTCTGGGATCCCTCCTACTCTCTGGGATCACTCCTACATTCTGGGATCATTCCTACATCTGTTGTTCTGTAGTTGCTGTTTTAAAGACAGAAGAACAACAGCAGTCTAAAGGTCTAAACACACTAACAGCAGTCTAACGGAGGGAGAGAAAACAGCTGCTTTTGACGTGTCCTGGGGCATATCACTATTGATTTATACGGCTCTATTTCCACCTGCTCATCAGAATCCTAATATGCTCTACTTTAGAGTAGAGGGGGAGATAGTTGGAGTTGGGAAGAAGAGTGAGGGGGTTCTACTTCCACTATTCCAGAGGACATAGCAATCGTTGAAGAGATGTAGTACATTACTAAATGTAGAATCTTAGTAAATAAATCACAGTCTCTATGAAGAGGAGGATCCCTCAACTGACAGGGGTCAACTGGAGGCTATGATAATAACGTGCCCTCAAGCTGCTTGGGGTTTACACTGGATTGTGTTACAGTGTGATAGGCTTCAGTTACGGTGTTAGCACTTTGGTATCTGTGCCAGAGCAGTCAACCAGAACGCAATGCTAGCTCTCAGAACATTAGCTCTCTGTCATTGACATGAAGAGATAATTGTTTATCTCAGTCCTTCTGATAGTATTATATGGCCAATCCTTTTGCTACAGGAGAAAAAAAGCCTCCAAGGTTCAACAGTATGGTATCTGTGAAAATAGAGAAAGCCAATATGTCTTAGCGGAGAGAATTTATTTTCTTAATCCCTTTCATTCTTAATCGATTCCATCCAATCCTCAAGCCTGCTAGTCAGATTAACAGTCGAAAGCTTGTGTTTGATTGTACAAATTAAACAATGTATCCCCCCAATTATCCTTTCAAAGAACAATCGATGAAATCACACCTCTCTAATTCCATACTCCCTCCATCCATCCAGAAAAACAAGCTGCACAAACAAAAATCACCACCCGACACACACAAGGTCAGTACATGGCATCGTCAGCAACTTTATTGATATTTTGCAAGCAGAAAAACAAGACTTAAAATGAGCCACACCACCAGCAGGTGTGAGCTGACAAGCAGCAGGGCGATGGGGTAGAAGTGTCGCGAGGCCGGCTTGTTCTCCGCTACAGAGCATGCCGCCTCTGGGTCCGAATCCCACTGACACACTACTTCTCCCTGGGTGAGCCGACTGCCGGGCGAGGGGCGAGGCGGACGAGGTGAGACAGAGAATAGACAGAAAGAACCAGTGGGTTAGTAAAGGAGGGACCCCTGACATTGGCCAAAGACAACCAGCAAGCACAGACGCAGGCACGGATGGATGAATGGATGGGTAAATGGAAAGATGAATGGAAGAGTCTAAGTCCCACATGAATAGAGGAATTTGAAGCATGAAGGGGGTGAGTAAAGGCAGGCAAGATCATTTATCTGGATCTCTCCTCTTTCAATTATTTTGACAAATCTTTGGATGTGTTCTTATGCTTGTGTGTATGCACCTGTTGTTTTCATGTAGCCAACAGAAAGGGACGTTTAAAGATCTCAACCCAATCCTTAAGGAAATATAATAAGCCTAACCCCCACATATCCAGAACAAGCCATAGTGAAACCAGACAGTGGTGCAGTTAGAACGTACACTTGGGTTCAGACTATGTCGATATTTAAACAAGACATAAGTGTTGGATAAGACAAGGGAACAGTGGTAGTAAATGTATTGATAGAGATATAGTCAAGCAAGCTTCATGAACATGAAAAGACTTAAGACTGGCTGTTGGCCAAAACCCACGGGACCAAAATCAAACATTTACATTTTACATTTTAGTCATTTAGCAGACGCTCTTATCCAGAGCGACTTACAGTTAGTGAATACATATTTGTTTTATATATATATATATATATATTTTTTTTTTAAACACTTGGACAATGTGTTATTTATCACTTTCCATTGTACTTTATGTTAAAGTAACTATCCAGTGTTTCCAGATGTCTATGAACTATGACCTACACTGAGTGTAGAAAACATTATGAACACATGCTCTTTCAATTACATAGACTGACCAGTTGAATCCAGGTGAAAGCTATGATCCCTTATTTATGTCACTTGTTAAATCCACTTCAATCAGTGTAAATGAAGGGGAGGAGACAGGTTCAAGAAGGATTTTTAAGCTTTGAGACAATTGAGACATGGATTGTGTATGTGTGCCATTCAGAGGGTGAAGTGCCTTTGAACGGGGTATGGTATTAGGTGCCAGGCGCACCGGTTTGAGCGTGTCAAGAACTGCAACGCTGCTGGGGTTTTCACGCTCAACAGTTTCCCATGTGTATCAGGAATGGTCCACCACCCAAAGGCCATCCAGCCAACTTGACACAACTGTGGAACGCTTTTGACACCTTGTAGAGTCCATGCCCCGATGAATTGAGGCTATTCTGATGGCAAAAGGGGCTACAACTCAATATTAGGAAGGTGTTCCTATTGTTTTGTACACTCACTGTATAATTGCTTACAATATGAGTGAAATAGTTTTACTTCCAAAAATTGTAATTAAGGATGTTAAAAAGCATTTTTTAAATTGTCTGTTTGAGGTGGGGTTTCTGAAGTGTTTTTTCTCCAATTTATGCTTTGGCCACAAATGCAAGTATAGGATGAGTTAACAGATTATTAACTTTAAAAGTGAGATTTTCACTGGGTAGTTACTTTAAGCACTAAACGCCTACAGCAGTGAAAAATATTTCAATGAGTTAAGTTTATATCACTGGGTAGGAATTCATAAACATGAACACTCACATAATGTCTGTGGTTAATGCAACCAACTATACTTTGACAAGCTCACAGACCAGGGTATAGAGGGGTTGGTTGTTTAGCAACAAAACTGACACGCGCGCCACTATGGGGCAAAACAGACAGGGTTGCTTTAGACTGTTGACAACATGTAAACTATACAGTGAGGGAAAAAAGTATTTGATCCCCTGCTGATTCTGTACGTTTGCCCACTGACAAAGAAATGATCAGTCTATAATTTTAATGGTAGGTTTGTTTGAACAGTGAGAGACAGAATAACAACAACAAAAATCCAGAAAAACGCATGTCAAATATGTTATAAATTGATTTGCATTTTAATGAGGGAAATAAGTATTTGACCCCTTCTCAATCAGAAAGATTTCTGGCTCCCAGGTGCCTTTTATACAGGTAACGAGCTGAGATTAGGAGCACACTCTTAAAGGGAGAGCTCCTAATCTCAGCTTGTTACCTGTATGAAAGACACCTGTCCACAGAAGCAATCAATCAATCAGATTCCAAACTCTCCACCATGGCCAAGACCAAAGAGCTCTCCAAGGATGTCAGGGACAAGATTGTAGACCTACACAAGGCTGGAATGGGCTACAAGACCATCGACAAGCAGCTTGGTGAGAAGGTGACAACAGTTGGTGCGATTATTCGCAAATGGAAGAAACACAAAAGAACTGTCAATCTCCCTCGGCCTGGGGCTCCATGCAAGATCTCACCTCGTGGAGTTTCAATGATCATGAGAATGGTGAGGAATCAGCCCAGAACTACACAGGAGGATCTTGTCAATGATCTCAAGGCAGCTGGGACCATAGTCACCAAGAAAACAATTAGTAACACACTACGCCGTGAAGGACTGAAATCCTGCAGCGCCCGCAAGGTCCCCCTGCTCAAGAAAGCACATATACAGGCCCGTCTGAAGTTTGCCAATGAACATCTGAATGATTCAGAGGAGAACTGGGTGAAAGTGTTGTGGTCAGATGAGACCAAAATCGAACTCTTTGGCATCAACTCAACTCGCCGTGTTTGGAGGAGGAGGAATGCTGCCTATGACCCCATAAACACCATCCCCACCGTCAAACATGGAGGTGGAAACATTATGCTTTGGGGGTGTTTTTCTGCTAAATGGACAGGACAACTTCACCGCATCAAAGGGACGATGGACGGGGCCACGTACCGTCAAATCTTGGGTGAGAACCTCCTTCCCTCAGCCAGGGCATTGAAAATGGGTCGTGGATGGGTATTCCAGCATGACAATGACCCAAAACACACGGCCAAGGGAACAAAGGAGTGGCTCAAGAAGAAGAACATTAAGGTCCTGGAGTGGTCTAGCCATTCTCCAGACCTTAATCCCATAGAAAATCTGTGGAGGGAGCTGAAGGTTCGAGTTGCCAAAGTGGGACAAAATCCCTCCTGAGATGTGTGCAAACCTGGTGGCCAACTACAAGAAACGTCTGACCTCCAACAAGGGTTTTGCCACCAAGGGTTTTGCCACCAAGTACTAAGTCATGTTTTTCAGAGGGGTCAAATACTTATTTCCCTCATTAAAATGCAAATCAATTTATAAAATTTTTGACATGCGTTTTTCTGGATTTTTTTGTTGTTATTCTGTCTCTCACTGTTCAAATAAACCTACCATTAAAATTATAGACTGATCATGTCATTGTCAGTGGGCAAACGTACAAAATCAGCAGGGGATCAAATACTTTTTTCCCTCACTGTATTTAGTCTCACATAAATACATTTGCACCATATGCACAATGAGTCTCTCAGTTGTTGGTTAGCTAGCTAGCAAATTTCTGCCATATTAGCATAGACAAGACATCAGTCAAAACACCTCAAAACAAGACATGGTGTCAATAACAAGATACAATGAGCTGAAACGAGACACCTACGGTTCCCCACATGGCAGCTTCTTGTAATTGTCGCTAGCTATCAGACCGTTCAGAATCATAACAACACATACCTTCCAGCCACATCGATGCGCGCATCCTTTTCGTGACTGTCAGCCAACCCATCTATACATGAGTCACTACAAAGTGAGAGAAAGTAGTAAAGCAAAGTAGAGAACAAACTTGGCAAGTCAACAAAGCTCCTGACTTCTCTGCTGTACACCATGTTAGACCACATGTTGATTAGTCTTGAGACTAGATTCTTTAAAAAAAGACGGTTTACATGGTCTCTATTAAACTGTAAATCTAGAGGCCTGTAGTCAATACAAAGCGTTGGTTGCCACACAACATGCGATTCATTCAGCTCTTATCTAAGGAAGTCAAATGTCCTGTTCAAAAGGGTTACATACCAATAATGGGAGAGTATTCTTTCCTTACGAACAATTAAACCATCGCAAGATCACAAAGTTTAAAGGAGGAGACAACAGATCTGACACAAAGCAAACAGTGCATAATGTACAGAACGTGAAGTATGGAACTAGCTTGTTTAGTTATGGTGCCAAAGTAAGCTGGTACTTCCGTCACTATAATCATACCAAGATGAAACAAGGCCCATTCATAACTAAGGGAGCTTCCCACAGAGACATCCTTCTTATGGCAACAAAAATGTTCTATGCGGAAGCAGTCAATGGATTTAATTAATTTACACTGAACCTTGATGCGTGACGGTGGCAAAAGCTATAGGGGTCATCAAACAATATCAAAATAGCTTGCCGTCTATTCCCATCAACCCACATTTGGTTTGTTCTAAGCCACAGAGACTTAGGCAGTACACTGTCAGTCAGAGAAAAGAACCCGTGGGTTAGTTAAGTAGAGGCCCCTATGGGCCACATACCACCAGCAAATCAAGCTTTATTTATGTAGCGCATTTCAGACATGGATGCAACGAAACGCGCTTTACGGGATAAAACATTAACAACGGAAATATTTACTACACAACAAACATAAGAGGATAAAAAACTAAAAGACTAAAAAGTACCCTGAGGAAAAGCAGAATTAAACAGGTGTGTTTTAAGATCTCTTTTGAATATGTCCCCAGTTTCGGCCCCCCTCAGGTTCTCTGGCAGGCTATTCTAGAGGCTGGGGAAATAGTAACTAAAGGCTGTCTCTTGGTCCTAGGCTTTGGGATAGTTAAAAGGCCAGTGCACATGCGCAGGCACGGACGGACGGGTAAAGAGAATTTCTCCAACACAGAGGAGCATGTCAACTCGGGATTGCTACTAGTTAACTAGCTACTAGTTAACACTGGTTGTCGCAACTTATCAAGTTTTCAAGAGTCACTGCTGCAGTACGCATCCTACGTAAAAGGGGGATTATAATAGAATTGGACAATACTTGGTTATAGTAACTCTGACGTTTTAGATTAGTAGTAGGCTCATAGTCTCTAATGATGATGACATTTTATAGCCGTAGTGTTGTTGTAGAGCCGGTTTATTCTTGGACCACTCCAAAGCCACAACACTGTCTAACCATAACCGGTTCTACCAGCCTCATAACAACCCTCAATATTATCAAAGCACTCCTTTAACTTTCCTTTTTCTCAAAACATATAAACCAGTTTTATCTAACAGTGTTTTAGAAATGACTTAGTTCTCTCAGACTCTGCGTTAGTGATCATCTGAGCTGTATCTTTTTTGTTCTTGGTACATTTCACGTGTGAACACACAGTGTATGCAGTTGCAGACAGTTGGTGTGAAAGCATTTCTGCAGGCAAAAGTATTTGAATCACCCTTTTTTTACTCATGGGAAGATCACTAACTAGCCACATTCAACTGACCGTTTACATTATGTGGTGATCACACAGTATACAGGCTATTCTGACAAAACTATGTTGAAAGAATGATCCATCATACTTACAGCTGCTCAGTCCTAAAACGTATTTACTGAAGATTGATAGTTATGGGTCCAACTATGCATAGACGGGTCAAGGACACAGCTATGTTCCAGTGTCACTCGGTCTGAACCATCTTGACACTGGAACACATGGGCACACATATACATTCTCAAGCTCTGATAATCACTCTTTGTTGAGGTTGAATTTAATTGAATCCATTCTAGGGTAAAGTGCTGAAATGCTACAATTGGTGCACAGATGAAACAAAGATTCCTTAGATACTCAAGCACCCCGAAACTCTCGTCAAGTTGTCCATCAAATCCGGGAAAGAATTGCTTGTCTGAATAAAACTAGTCTATGAAGTCTATTCCAAGTTCTTTTGGGATGTGTTTTGTATATAGTACAAGCAACCACTTTGTCTTTACCACACTTTGTCTTTACCACATACCGAATGTGTTCTGTCATCTATTTATTACAAAAGCTCTAACTAGCCAAATACAATTAACTGTTTAGATAGTTGTGGTGATCATGTGTTCTTCTACCAAACTCTGTTGACAGAATTGTACGCTCTCAACTCTGGGTAACCTCAGATCACATGGTTGAAGGCTTCTAACATCATGAGGACAGTCAGTAGAGAGGGGGATTATAGGAACGTGCCTGGGTGACATCATGATACACTACTATAGAAATGCTATATTAGGTAATCACTGATCTCACAACATTGGATAGGTGACAACATGGGTTCCTTTAGATACAGCACTGTAGCTTTCACCCACCCAGTCACATCAGATCAGTGATTTCTTTGAGGGAAGGACGGGAGGGAAGGACATTTCTAAAGTAATCAAACAGGGCCCATGCCAAGCTACGACGTGGCTCTGATGTGAACTTTGACCAAGTCAGATGGGATTGGATGAGGCAGGCTATAAGGGCGGGGGCGTGGCCTCCGATACCAACTAGGATTGGTGATATGGGTGGTGCCAGTGAACACGGAATGGGGCAATGTTGGCATACGTAGGATCGGGAGTTTTACCCAGTCAGGTCGGTTACTTAGTTAGGAAAGACTCCTGGACCTTATTATAATTAGGACCAGGAGTTTTCCTGACCAGGTTACCCGATCAACTTCAGGGCCCAGAGACACAAAGGGGGAATCTCAAAAGTCCACCTCTGATTCCTCGGGTAAACCTCCTCCCATCCTCTCACCACCACCTTCTCAAAACATTAGAGGGAAGTGATGCAAGCAGTGGTGGAGCAGATTGGAGGTTCCTGTCCTCAGATTGTCCCCTTCAATGCTCACTTCCCTCTCCATTCCTTCCTTTTTTGAGAATGAGGCAAGGAGAGAGAATGCGAGTAGCCCAGCTATGAATCAGGAAATCATCTTTAAAGACCCCCCCCCAAAGTTGAGTTTCTCGCTCACCTCCGCATGCAGTCCAGGGCTCGTATGAAGTAATCCTTGTTGAGCTGGTGCTCGTCTCTCAGCAGGGCACACTGCTCCAGGGTTACAGACATCGACGTCCTGTCTTTGGCACTTTTACAGCTGGTGAACCTGATCCCGTTCAGCCGTCGGCAGATCTGGACCAACAGAGACGCAGAAAAAAACAGCTCAACAACATAAGCATGAACAAACTTTTTTTTACATAAACATAATTTAAAACTACTCTGACTGTGGGGTAGAATTGGGAAGAACATTTCCCTGAAACTCCATTGGAAATTCAATGAAAACATGTTCATGTTGTTAAGTAAATAGTTTTCACTTCGAAAGTGAAAGTGCCCTACTTTCTATGCAGCTGCTAATATGATGTTGCCAAGAACACATTTCTTTTTAGGCTCAGCTAATTGCAGAGACCAGGGACGGAAAGAGAATCAAGCTCATAGTTACAGCCAGACCAGATGTCTTTCATATGATTCCATATGTGTTATTTCATAGTTTTGATGTCTTCACTATTATTCTACAATGTAGAAAATAGTCACAATAAAGAAAAACCTTGGAATGAGTAGGTGTGTCCAAACCTTTGTCTGGTACTGTAAATCTGTCACTTGTAGCTTCCATTGCTGCTCTATGCCTATGTGATTAGGTAATCGGATGCACAATCTCTGGGAGATTTCCCCTAAATGATCAGGATTATTACCTCGCATGGTCTTCTGCCAGATGATGAACATGTTTATTAAGTCTTCATTGTAGCAGGTGCATTGCATTCACAAGTTAGAAACTTCCCCTCAGGGCACCAATGTATCAACCACCATAAGTATAGACATTAGCAGGTTGACAAGTTTGCATGAATGATGTAAAGCCATTCACCGTTCCAGCGAGCCACAGTATCTCCACATTCTTTCTCTTCTTTGTCACTACATTCTGGCCAAGGGTTCCAAGCAAATCTTTCAAGTCCGTCTGCGTTTCAAAAAATGGCAGACCTGTGAAAAAAAATGAAACGCGAGTTGGCTTTGGTTGGTTAATTTGGCTGCTTGGCAGAGGTGTAACAGTGAAGAGTTGTGTGTGTTCATACGGACACGATGCAGCTACTGATAAGATAAAGACATGGTACACTGACAACGAGAATGGGGACATCTATGGAAACTACTGACAGATGGATGAGAGGAGCATTGGTGTAGAACAACAACAATAACATAATCACAAACGTAGATCTCTATGGTCGTGTATCTGTCTGCAAATCTGACCCACATGGGTGTATTTTACAGGAACTGAAGCCACGGTAGAAGGGAAATGGAAATACTGGGGTGTGTGTGTGTGTGTGTGTGTTGGACTGTAAAATAAAGACACATTGTATCTTATGTCTGTAATAGAACTACACTGAGTGTACAAAACATTATGAACACCTGCTCTTTCCATGACATAGACTGACCAGGTGAATCCAGGTGAAAGCTATCATCCCTTATTGATGTCACTTGTTAAATCCACTTCAATCAGTGTAGATGAATGGGAGGAGACCGGTTAAAGAAGGATTTTTAAGCCTTGAAACAATTGAGACATGGATTGTGTATGTGTGCCATTCAGAGGGTGAATGGGCAAGACAAAATATGTAAGTGCTTTTGAACAGGGTATGGTAGTAGGTGCCAGGCGCACCAGTTTGTGTCAAGAACTGCAAGGCTTAATGCTCAACAGTTTCCCGTGTAAATCAAGAATAGTCCACCACCCGAAGGACATCCAGCCAACTTGACACAACTGTGGGAAGCACTGGAGTCAACATGGGCCAGCATCCCTGTGGAACGCTTTCGATACCTTGTAGAGTCCATGCCTCGAAGAATTGAGGCTGTTATGAGGGCCAAAGGGGGAGGGGAAGGGGGAGGGGAGGTGCAAGTCAATATTAGGAAGGGGTTCCTAATGTTTTATACACTCCGTGTATGTTCCTTATATAAAAATGGCCATGGATCGTTACAATATACAGAACACATTTTATTCTGTGGGATAAAGTCAAAATGTGTTCTATAAAAAAGCAAGATGGATACTATTGCATGATGATTGATGACATTTATATACTTCTGATGCTGAAGTGTCAGTTGATACACTTACATTCTGTTGGCACCTTATCGCTTAACGATTTGTAATAACTGTCTAAAATCTCAAAGTTCCTCTGGTTTATCCTCTCTTGCAAAGAGATGTCTCCGAATCTGTACAGGGAGAATGAGAACATGAAAGGACAAGTTAACCTGTACAGGGAGAATGAGAACATGAAAGGACAAGTTAATCTGTACAGGGAGAATGAGAACATGAAAGGACAAGTTAATCTGTACAGGGAGAATGAGAACATGAAAGGACAAGTTAATCTGTACAGGGAGAATGAGAACATGCAAGGACAAGTTAACCTGTACAGGGAGAATGAGAACATGAAAGGACAAGTTAATCTGTACAGGGAGAATGAGAACATGAAAGGACAAGTTAATCTGTACAGGGAGAATGAGAACATGAAAGGGTTATCTGTACAGGGAGAATGAGAACATGAAAGGACAAGTTAATCTGTACAGGGAGAATGAGAACATGAAAGGACAAGTTAATCTGTACAGGGAGAATGAGAACATGAAAGGACAAGTTAATCTGTACAGGGAGAATGAGAACATGAAAGGACAAGTTAATCTGTACAGGGAGAATGAGAACATGAAAGGACAAATTAATCTGTACAGGGAGAATGAGAACATGAAAGGACAAGTTAATCTGTACAGGAGAATGAGAACAGAAAGGACAAATTAATCTGTACAGGGAGAATGAGAACATGAAAGGACAAGTTAATCTGTACAGGGAGAATGAGAACATGAAAGGACAAGTTAATCTGTACAGGGAGAAAGAGAGAACAAGTTTACAGTAAACATGTTGTCCCTCACGAATGATGTAGCGCTCCTTCTTATGTCAATTAGTGACAATTATTGTAAAATTTCATTTGTAAGTACCTAAATGATATAGGTCGTTATGGGAAACTTTTTTCTCATAAGGAGATGCATATATGTCAAAACTTACATGGCTGTAGTTAAAACGGGGCAGGAGATATGCTTGTTCAAAGTTTGGTGGGAGAAAAAAAGTCTAATTAGCAGAAAAACAAATGGGTGGAGCTTATAGGTCCTGAGAAACTTGTTGGTCATGAGGGACTGCATATATGAACCACATTTTATGACAATGGCTCAAACGGAACAGGAGATATGTTTGTTTAGTTTGGAATTTCAGTTGATTACTATAGCACCCCCCTTGCGGCAATCAGTGTGATTTTGTAAATGCCGGATCTCTATGGCAAGGCGCTTCATTCACCCAAGTTTCGTCAAAATCGAGCCAGTGCTGTCTGAGATATCGCGTGTGAGGAATGTCCTAATGGTTGGAGACAGATCCACAGACCCCTCCACAATGAAAGTACAAGTTACGGGTCAGTGAGACTGATCGTGTGCATTCCAAAAGTGACTTATGTTTGCCAGTCTTGGAATTATTACAATAAACTACCACTAACACAGTTTCTTTCTGGATGTGAGACTAACATGCAATCATGGCCACGATATCCTGTCTCAAACCAGGCTTATTGACTGGATAGAAACAATCCTATTCGATGCTCCAAAGGCAATAACAGTACACTGGGTGGCAATAACCTTGGGAGCATGATGGGAAATCTCATCCAAAATAAATGTTTTTTCTCCCATAGTGTGTAACAGAAGAAACTGAGGGATGGTTAAATGCTGGTTAACTGAACTTCTACTTCAGTCAAAATGTCACTTAATTATGAATTGATGTCAATGGGAGACTAAGTAAACATTTGTAACTAAAGTGGAAGATAGGATTCGCCTGTAAAAGAGAACTTTTCTGGTACCTGTCTGCTATTGTCTGCTGTTCGTTGATTCCCACGTTGAAGAGCACCGGGTACACCTGCAACGCCTTGCCCTCCTTGATCTCATGGGGTAACGTCTGGAAGGCCAGCCGCGGTAATGGCACTTCTACAGTATAATGGTCTCTGGAGGGAGTTAGGCGGGACGGAGAGAGGGAAGGAGGGATGGAGAATGGGAAGGAGGGAGGGAGAGAGAGAGTTGGGGGAACGAAGCAAGGAGGGACAGAATGAAGGAAGGAGGCAGGGAGCGAGGAGTGAAGAGTGAAAGAGAAAGGGTAAACAGAGATTTGATATGCGTGGAAATCAGGACATCACATATCAACTATGAAGCACTTCTCACCCATTCTTTTAACGCTTCAAAGCTGAGCGCAAGCCTGAACAGAGGCTTGGTGGAGTCTGACGTTACAGTAAGTAGGATAACGCGATGTCCAAACAACTTTCACTGGGCCTTAGGGACTTTCACTGGGGATTAGCTTGTTATGATAGTATTACACAACTATTTATCACCCATCTGACTGATTTATTGGTTAACAGCACAAGTCAGCATGGAGAGAAATGTGTTGCAACTCCCGTTACTGAGATACGGGATCAGTTGTTTAAACAAACACAATCAGGCTCCAGTTGAATATTCCCAAATAATGATACGAGTCACGACCAATCAAATACAGGTGTTTTATTATTACAAATCGACTTGAAGTAGATTAGCCAGGATAACTGGAAATGGCTTACTGTAAGTCATGTGGAAGCCAACCTATTAATTATTGTCAGATGGAGAATAAATGTTTGTAAGGGCTTTTCAACCCTGGTTACCTCCCAAATTCACTGCAGTATGTCTATTGCTTTCGGAAAAAGTTGACTACCATCTACACCACCTCAATCAGTAGGTAAAATTTGTGAAATAGGAAAAGCTCAATCTTGGTTAACCCAGAACTAAAGTCTCACGTAATTGGTCAGCTGCTCGATCAAGTTCTGGGTCCATACGTGTTAAGAGAAGAGATACTAGAACGAGGAGCGAAACCAGAACGAAGAGCTCCACCT
>NW_025538266.1:0-21204 GCF_020615455.1 Coregonus clupeaformis | reverse complement strand
TTCCCTGTATCCCTCCATTCCCTGTATCTCTCCATTCCCTGTATCCCTCCATTCCCTGTATCCCTCCATTCCCTGTATCCCTCCATTCCCTGTATCCCTCTATTCCCTGTATCCCTCTATTCCCTCTATCCCTCCATTCCCTGTATCCCTCCATTCCCTGTATCTCTCCATTCCCTGTATCCCTCCATTCCCTGTAGCCCTCTATTCCCTCTATCCCTTGTGATGTCACGAGAGGCTGTGTCCTGGAGGGACGTTACATCCCCCTGAGGTGGCTGCAAACCCAGACAGCTATGGCTCCATCTGCTGGTATGGTCGGGAACTCCACCCCTCTATGGCCAATCTTCCCACGCAGCTGAAACAAATGAGGAGCTGATGAGCTGAAGGTTTGGGAAGGGAAGAGACACACTGAGGGAGTGTGTGGGGGGTGAAGAGACACAGTCTCCAACCTGGGCTCTCTGGAGGACAAGAGTGCTGCACGTCCACTTCCATGAGGAATATAAGGATTTGGAGATACTTACCTTTGGGAAATACTCACCTTTGGATATATGCACCTGTGGAAATACGTGAGAGACATTTGGAAGGACTTTTTGCTGGGTTGGCCACTAGCTGCAACGTGGACTACAGTAAGGCTGGGGAAAAGTTATCTGAGCGAGTGAGAATTATGATGTTGGATGTGGAAGAGACATCCCTGAACTGTTAACCCTTAAAGAGCCACAAGAGAACAGAATTTTGTTATATTTTCGTTAATTTCCCAAGACCTATAATAAAATCCTTGTTTTGTTTGAACCTTGTCTCCTTGCACTACTTGAGCAATCCCGCTGAAAGCTGTGTAGCCTCTCGTGACGTCACAGATGGTGGAGAATACGGGCACGCTCAAGCGTTAATAGTGCATGTCAGAGGAGGATACCGAAGGTTTGATCACCCAGTTTTCCAAGTTGGCCGTAGGCTCCCCGCCCGACTGAAATGGAGGACATATTGAAAGCCCTTGTTGCTGGCCAGCAAGCCCAGATGCAAGCAAACGTGGCTCTCTTGGAGGAGCAAAAGAAAGCCAACCTTCTGAAGGCAGAGGAATTGCAGTTGCAGAGACAGAGGGTTGTCCAAAATACCCGCCCAATAAAGGCAAGTGACTTTATATCTAAGATGGGAGCTACCGATGACATTGAGGCATACCTGCATGCATTTGAGGCCACGGCCACTAGGGAAGCCTGGCCCAAGCAACAGTGGGTTGGTCTGTTAGCCCCCCTTTCTAACCGGGGAATCGCTGAATGCTGTCCGGGACCTGGGCCCTGACCAGGTTACTGACTATGATGCCCTGAAGTCTGAGATCCTCAGCAGATATGGACTCACAAAGTTTGGTATGGCCCAGCGCTTTCACAGCTGGACCTTCCAACCAGACCAACCTCCTCGGGCGCAGATGCATGAACTTGTCCGAATCGCAAGGAAATGGCTGGATCCGCAGAGGAATACAGCAGCGGCGGTGGTGGAGGCCGTTGTGGTGGATCGTTACCTCACGCGCCCTGCCTTATGAGGCAAAACGGTTCATCAGTCAACAGGCCTTGACCACGGCTGATCTGACCGTGGAAGCTGTGGAAAAGTACCAGGCCACAGCGGAGATGCTGAATGCTTCCCGAAAAGACCCCAGGAGGGCGGCCCCACCACAAATGGGAAGAACCCGTCCAAAGGACCCCAAGGTCTCGAACCCAGCCACGTCAGGACTTATCCCGGCTCCAGGGGGAGCCAGAAACCAGGCGGGTCCAAGAAGAGTACACCAGGAGGGGGAAACTCGACAGTGTTACCGGTGTGGGGAGATGGGACATATCTCCTGGCAGTGTGGGAAACCAGCCGATGAACCTATGCCCACTGCGGAGTCCTCCAGCTCAGCACCCACACACCGTTTTGCCTCGCTCTTGGGAGTCGTAGATGGCGGCCCAGATCGACCCCCCACCTGCCCGGTAACTGTGAATCACCACAATGTGGAGGCCTTACTGGATTCTGGTAGCCGGGCCACCCTGGTGCGTAAGGATTTGGTGGGCCCAACGTGTCTGACCCCGGGGAAAGTCCTCCCAGTTTCCTGTGTCCATGGGGACACCAGAGAATACCCCATTACTGAACTTACAATGACCAGCACACGGGGAACCATACACACGACGGCGGGGGGGTGGTTGATTCCCCTCCCGTCCCTGTCCTAATTGGACGAGACTGCCCAGCCTTTTACCCACTCTGGAGAGAGTCTCAGGAGAGGATAACCCGAGTACCTCGGAAACGGAGAGGCAAGACTCATCCTGGGAAGGCTCCGGTGCAATCCTCCGAGTTACTCACTCCCGCCCGGGCTCTGATAGGGATGGCAGGTGCCCAGACCGACACAGAGACGGAGCTACAGAATCTGGACAAAGAACTGTCTGGTCTGAAGGGGACCGCTGAGAGGTATCGTTTGTTAAAGCAACAGTTAGACATGAAGACAGAAGAGTTAGATATCCTCCAGGCTAAACTCCAACAGAGCTCCTTCCTAAGCAACAGGAGGAGCTGGAGAGGCTGCGCAGGACCATCGAGGAGTGTGAGGAGACCCTGCGCAGTAGTAAGGAGGTCCAGAAGAAGGCAGAGGAGAAGTACAAGGTGTTGGAGAACAAGATGAAGAATGCGGAGGCAGAGAGAGAGAGGAACTGAAAGCTGCTCAACAGAAGCTAAACTCTGCTAAAACCAAGGCTGATGCGTTCAGTAAGAAACTCAAGGAGAGACAACAGGAGGCTGAGTCCCTGGTCCTAGAGGTGGAGGAGTTGAAGAGAGAGCAGGCTGGCAAGCACCACGGCAATGCGGACGCCCTCTCCGGCGTGATGCCTTCTTCGCTGCCTTTACTCGACGAGGGACGTCGGTCCCGAGGAGGGGGATGTGTGATGTCACGAGAGGCTGTGTCCTGGAGGGACGTTACATCCCCTGAGGTGGCTGCAAACCCAGACAGCTATGGCTCCATCTGCTGGTATGGTCGGGAACTCCACCCCTCTATGGCCAATCTTCCCACGTAGCTGAAACAAATGAGGAGCTGATGAGCTGAAGGTTTGGGAAGGGAAGAGACACACTGAGGGGAGTGTGTGGGGGGTGAAGAGACACAGTCTCCAACCTGGGCTCTCTGGAGGACAAGAGTGCTGCACGTCCACTTCCATGAGGAATATAAGGATTTGGAGATACTTACCTTTGGGAAATACTCACCTTTGGATATATGCACCTGTGGAAATACGTGAGAGACATTTGGAAGGACTTTTTGCTGGGTTGGCCACTAGCTGCAACGTGGACTACAGTAAGGCTGGGGAAAAGTTATCTGAGCGAGTGAGAATTATGATGTTGGATGTGGAAGAGACATCCCTGAACTGTTAACCCTTAAAGAGCCACAAGAGAACAGAATTTTGTTATATTTTCGTTAATTTCCCAAGACCTATAATAAAATCCTTGTTTTGTTTGAACCTTGTCTCCTTGCACTACTTGAGCAATCCCGCTGAAAGCTGTGTAGCCTCTCGTGACGTCACACCCTCCATTCCCTATATCCCTCCATTCCCTGTATCCCTCCATTCCCTGTATCCCTCCATTCCCTGTATCTCTCCATTCCCTGTATCCCTCCATTCCCTGTATCCCTCCATTCCCTGTATTCCTCTCCATGGGTCCCATCCAGCCTGTCCAGTTGCTCTCTCTCTGCACAGTCCAGTTCAGTCTGTTAAAATCTCTATAAATAACCAAGTCCTGCCTTCTCTCACACACAAAAGAGACAGACAGTTGGTGTTGCTGCTTCTGCTGGTGTTCCATTTCAATGCCTTCAATGCCCCCTCGGTCCCTGCCAGAGTTAGTAGGATGAAGGGGATGGAGGGACCGCGAAACATCATTAAACCAATGGGTTCCTTTTGATGGTTCGTCTGTTGTCTTCTGACCCCGTCTGCCCCCATTGTTTGTCCGGTAATCACGTTAACCAACACAGGCGCTGGCCCCAGCACGTTCCCCCGACAACAAACAGGTGGTCATTAGCGAGGGTCAAACTCGTTATGAGACGGCTGGCTTATTACAACTTTGGAGAGCGAGAGTGGAGAGAGAGGAAGAGACTGGAGAGAGAGGACAGTGGATGGAAAGGGAGAGCGCCAACCACACGTAAAAGTAAGCAGACACAGAGAAAAACACATTAACACAACACGTAGGTACACACACGAGCAGACAAATATACATGCATGCACACACCCACGTCCACACACAAAAACAAACATATGAACATCATAAACACACACACCCCACATACACAGACACACACTTTCCCTAACACACACTTCTTTCAATGCGAGCCCTGTACAAAAGCTAGCGGTAGAGCTGTTGGTCTGGGGCCAGTTGAGGGCTGTCTGCAGAATTATAACTTGGGGCCTTATGCAAAGCTGTGCGGCCTGGGAGAGTAACCCGAGACAAATTTGGCATGGATAGACAGCGCGCATTCACAGCTCACACACACACACAGGGCCGTACGCGTACACACACACCGTACACACACACGTAGATGACACAAACACATAGATACACACGTAGACACACACACACACACACAGCGAGATCTGTCCCATAAATCAGAGGCCTCGCAAAGAGGGCCGGAAACCCAAGGACAGCTCAAACACGTGGAGCAGACAGACACAGCCAGGGAGGGCCGCTGGTCCCACGCCACCGTGTGGGAGAGTGTGTGTGTGTGGGTTCTAGTGTGTGTATGTGTATGACAGATTTTGATGTTATTTAGGATCCCCATTAGCTGACGCCAATGGCGACAGCTAGTCTTACTGGGGTCCGACACATAAAGGAAAAATACATTTTAAAACATGAACATGTAGACATTCCAGACTTAAACATTCCAGTGCCTTCAGAAAGTATTCATACCCCTTGACTTACTTCACATTTTGTTGTGTTACAGTATGAATTCAAAATGAATTAAATGTATTGTTTTCTCATCCATTACACACAATACCCCATAATGACAAAGTGAAAACATGTAATTTGAAATGTTTGCAAATTTATTGAAAATACAGAAATATCTAATTTACCTAAGTATTCACACCCCTGAGTCAATACTTTGTAGAAGCACCGTTGGCAGCGATTACAGCTGTGAGTCTTTCTGGGTAAGTCTCTAAGACATTTCCACACCTGGATTGTGCTTGAGGGGCCCAGCCAGAGCCAAGACTTGAACCCGATCGAACATCTCTAGAGAGACCTGAAAATAGCTGTGCAGCGACACTCCCCATCCAACCTGAGAGAGCTTGAGAGGATCTGCAGAGAAGAATGGGAGAAACTCCCCAAATACAGGTGTGCCAAGCTTGTAGCATCATACCCAAGAAGACTCTAGGCTGTAATCGCTGCCAAAAGTGCTTCAACAAAGTACTGAGTAAAGGGTCTGAATACTTATGTAAATGTGATATTTCAGTTATAAATGTGGAATAATTACTAAAAACCAGTTTTTGCTTTGTCATTATGGGGTATTGTGTGTAGATTGATGAGGAAAAAAACAATTTAATCTATTTTAGAATAAGGCTGTAACGTAAAAAAATGTGGAAAAAGTCAAGGGGTCTGGTTACTTTCCAAATGCAATGTATAGCTCTCAACCCATGATATTATATGATATGGTAGAGGATGTAAAGCATATAACACATAGGTTTTTCCAATAACAGATTATGGTCAATAATATCAAATGCTGCACTTAAGTCTAACTAAACAGCTCCCACAATCTTCTTATTATCAATTTATTTCAGCCAATCATCAGTTATTTGTGTCAGTGCAGTACATGTTGAGTGACCTTCTCTATAATCATGCTGAAAGTTCATTTGTTTACAGAGAAAAAGCATTGCTTCCTCTGTAGCTCAGCTGGTAGAGCACGGTGCTTGTAACGCCAAGGTAGTGGGTTCGATCCCCGGGACCACCCGTACACAAAAATGTATGCAAGCATGACTGTAAGTCACTTTGGACAAAAGCGTCTGCTAAATGGCTTATTATTATCCAAACTTTTGCTAAGAGCCATCAGCAAGCTGATTGGTCGGCTGTTAGAACCAATAAAGGGCGCTTCACCATTCTTGGGTAGCGGAATGACTTTAGCTTCCCTCCAGGTCTGAGGACAAACCTTTCTCCAGGCTCAGATTAAGATATGACAAACAGGAGTGGCAATATAGTCTGCTACCATCTTCAGTAGTTTTCCATCTAAGTTGTCAATACCAGGTGGTTTCTTGTTATTGATGGACAGCAACCATTTCTCCACCTCTCCCACACTAACTTTACAGAATTCGAAATGACACTGTTTTTCTTTCATTATTAGGTATTTTATGCATGAATATGATGGCTCACAGTTTGTTGTTCACATTTCATGCCTAAGTTTGCCCACTTTGCCAATGAAATAGTCATTAAAATAATCGGCAATATCAAAAAGAATTGTGGTGAATGAATGAATTGTAGTTTCATAATACAGTTTCTTCTTCTTTTTGTTCAGTTTAGTCACAGAATTTCTCAATTTAAAGTAAGTTTGCCAATCAGCTTTTGCTTAATCTTTCTCAACCATAAAAGTGGGAAAGATAATGAATTTGTGTGTGTGAGTGAGAGTGTGTGCATGTAGTGTGTGTGTGTGTGTGAGTGAGAGTGTGTGCATGTAGTGTTTGTGTGTGTGTGTGTGTGTGTGTGGTCATACCTAGGGTTCCTAATTGTGCGTTTATTTATTCATTGTGCTTCGCTGTGGTTGCTTGTGAATGTGAAGTGTGTATCAATGAAAACATTGTTTGCATACAGTAGCGCCAAGCCTGAGTATGTATTTGCAAAGGTGTGTGTTGCTGTGGCAGCACGACCATGTTTGTTTGTTGTTTTTCAATGAGGGGTTTGAATCAGTATTTAAGTCTTTCTCTCCGCCTCTCTTTTTTTCTCTCTCTCATCACTCTCTCCTTATCTACTCTCTCCCTTGGTCTTGGTTTGCTCTCTCTCTCTCTCTCTCTCTCTCTCTCTCTCTCTCTCTCTCTCTCTCTCTCTCTCTCTCTCTCTCTCTCTCTCTCTCTCTCTCTCTCTCGCTTTTTGATCTTTCCCTTTCTCTCCCTCTCATTCTCTCTCTCTCTCAGCTCAGGCAGTGTGAGGTTTTCCCTACCCAGGCAGAGAGAGCCAGCAGTGGGGGAGGGGGAGGGGAGCACTGGAGCTTGAATTATGGATTTTGAAAGATTTACCATTGCTGCTGGACTGCGGATGTTCAGATGGAGAGAGACCAAGAGAGTAAAGAGAGAGGGGGAGGGGGGGTTAGAGAGGAAGGTTTGCACAGGTTCCAAAAAAATTATCCTTGCGAAAGAGTGTGAGAGAGAGAGAGAGAGAGAGAGAGAGAGAGGAGGGAGGGAGGGAGGGGGTAGGCTTGGCTGACCAATTCCACACACCTCTTTTTCCACTACTTTGACTTTCTACCTTTTCTCTGGACAGCACTGAAAACAAGCTGCCTGGTCAGGTGGTGAATGTGAATGCTAAACCACATATGCACGTTCTCAAAACACGCTTATCATGGAGGAGGTTTTAAGAGGCCAATAAAAACATGGTTAGATAGCTGAACTGCCACAGGCTATAATACACACATGAACACACACACACACACACACACACACACATGAACACACACACACACACACACACACACACACACACACACAAGTCACAGACACACACACACACCACACACACACACACACACACACACACACACACACACACACACACACACACACACACACACACACACACACACACTTGCTGCTATCTGTTCTAGATTATGTCTCTCTTGCGAAATACAGTTGATCTCAATGAGACTAACCTGGATAAATAAATATATAAATAAAGATCAAATAAAACAATTAAGATTGCACTGGTTATCATATTGGTGCATAGTGTACTCTAGTTAAAGCACACTAATACGAGAAAAAAGGTGTCTTGAGAAGAAGGGATGTTGCATTTTAACGTTTTTTTCAAGCACTTTGGTGCTATTTTCACAAGTATTTGGTGAATTTTAAACTGATAACACTTGTAATGCCCCCTATCTTATGTTCAGAACCTTTGATTTTGCATTCATTGGGGTTTCACACATCTTTAACCCCTGATTCATGTAGCCCTTTCTAGCAGTTTTCATAATTTCATAATTAATAAACGTTCTAAAAAATAAATAGAACGGAACATCCGGTGTTTCTATGTCAAACGGTTTTGTTATGTTTCAGTCTTCTGTGATGTATATAAAGTGTAATATTGGGATGCAAACTCAAAATGTAAAACATTTCAACTCTATATCGGACAAGGTACGTGTCTTCTTTTTTTTAAGACTACCAAGAAACACTCTGTGTGACCCTGATTTAGCCGACTGCAGGAAAAGGTTAGTTAAGCAAAATCAATGTTTTTCGTGAAATACCATGTGCACATTTCGTTTAGTCACCAATACATCATGTAGTCATTTTAACTACCATTTAATCCAATAGCAAAAAATACAAGACACATTTTAAAACTGTTCTTTTTGATGTGTTGTATAGAAAGAATAGTAGATGGTAAATATAATTTTCCATACACTATTTGACTATACTTTTCCATACAGCATTTGACTATACTTTTCCATACACTATTTGACTATACTCTTCCATACACTATTTGTATCCAATGGCAGGTTGTGAGCATATTGAGAAATATGTCAGTCTAACAGTTTCATTATCCTTATACAGTACATACGTAGGACAATTCATCAGAAATAGGGCTAGCCTATTGTAAAGCAGCCATTATGCCATTTCTGCCCCATGCAACATTGTACAAGATGACTTTTTCTACGTGACTTATCAACTGATACAGTATCGCCTGTATCTCTGATTAAATTCGTCATCTTGGTTCCAACCGCCATGTCTTTGTGAGACGCGGTGTGGGTGAACGGATGATCTCTGCATGTGTAGTTCCCACCGTGAAGCATGGAGGAAGAGGTGTTATGGTGTGGGGGTGCTTTGCTGGTGACACTGTCTGTGATTTATTTAGAATTCAAGGCACACTTAACCAGCATGGCTACCACAGCATTCTGCAGTGATACGCGATCCCATTTTGGGCTTAGTGGGACTATCATTTGTTTTTCAACAGGACAATGACCCAACACACCTCCAGGCTATGTAAGGGCTATTTTACCAAGAAGGAGAGTAATGGAGTGCTGCATCAGATGACCTGGCCTCCACAATCCCCCGACCTCAACCCAATTGAGATGGTTTGGGATGAGTCGGACTGCAGAGTGAAGGAAAAGCAGCCAACAAGTGCTCAGCATATGTGGGAACTCCTTCAAGACTGTTGGAAAAGCATTCCAGGTGAAGCTGGTTGAGAGAATGCCAAGAGTGTGCAAAGCTGTCATCAAGGCAAAGGGTGGCTATTTGAAGAATCTCAAATATAAAATATATTTTGATTTGTTTAACACTTTTTTGGTTACTAAATGATATGTATTATTTCATAGTTTTGATGTCTTCACTATTATTCTACAATGTAGAAAATAGTAAAAATAAAGAAAAACCCTTGAATGAGTAGGTGTGTCCAAACCTTTGACTGGTAGTGTACAACCCAGGTATTTCAGCAGTGCATTGTACACTATACAATGCTTTCAGAAAGTATTCATACCCCTTGACTTATTCCACATTTTGTTGTGTTACAGCCTGAATTCAAAATTGATTAAATATATTTTTTCCCACACCCACACACAATACCCCATAATGACAAAGTGAAAACATATGTTTAGGACATTTATTGAAAATGAAATAGTATTCACACCCCTGAGTCAATACTTTTTTGGAGCACCATTAGCAGTGATTACAGCTGTGAGTCTTTCTGTGTAAGTCTCTTAGAACTCTCCACACCTGGATTGTGCAACATTTGCCCATTATTTTTTTATAAAATTCTTCAAGCTCTGTCAAATTGGTTGTTGATCATCGCTAGACAACCATTTTCAGTTCTTGCCATAGATTTCCAAGTAGATTTAAGTCAAAACTGTAACTTGGCCACTTAGGAACATTCACTTTATTCTTCGCAAGCAACTCCAGTGTAGATTTAGCCTTGTGTTTTAGGTTATTGTCCTGCTGAAAGGTGAATTAATCTCCCAGTGTCTGGTGGAAAGCAGACCAAACCAGGTTTTCCTCTAGGATTTTGCCTTTGTTTAGCTCCATTCCATTTCTTTTTTATCCTGAAAAACTCAGTCCTTAACGATTACAAGCATACCCATAACATGATGCAGCCACCACTAAGCTTGAAAATACGGAGAGAGGTACTCGTTAATGTGTTGTATTGCATTTGCCCCAAACGTAACACTTCGTATTCAGGACAAAAAGTTAATTGCATTTTTTTCAGTATTACTTTAGTGCCTTGTTGCAAACAGGATGCACATTTTTGAATATTTGTATTCTGTACAGGCTTCCTTCTTTTCACTCTGTCAATTAGGTTAGTATTGTGGAGTAACTACAATGTTGTTGATCCATCCTCAGTTTTCTCCTATCACAGCCATTAAACTCTAACTGTTTTAAAGTCACCATTGGCCTCATGGTGAAATCCCTGAGCGGTTTCCTTCCTCTCCGGCAACTGAGTTAAGAAGGACACCTGTATCTTTGTAGTGACTGGGTGTATTGATACACCATGCAGTGTAATTAACAACTTCAACATGCTCAAGGGGATATTCAATGTCTGCTTTTTTTTTGTACCTATCTGCCAATAGGTGCCCTTCTTTGCGAGGCATTTGAAAGTCTCCCTGGTCTTTGTGGTTGAATCTGTGTTTGAAATTCACTTCTCAACTGAGGGACCTTACAGACAATTGTATGTGTGGGATACAGAGATGAGGTAGTAATTAAAAAATCATGTTAAACACTATTATTGCACACAGAGTGAGTCGATGCAACTTATTATGTGACTTGTTAATGTTTACTTCTGAACTTATTTAGGCTTGCCATAACAAAGGGGTTGAATACTGATTGACTCAAGACTTTTCACCTTTTCATTTGTAATTAATGAAAAAATCTATATTTATTCCATTTTAAATTCAGGCTGTAACACAACAAAATGTGGAAAATGCCAAGGGGTGTGAATATTTTCTGAAGGCACTGTAATTCCAAATGGTTGCATATACAGTGACTCTTTCCACTTTGTCCTATTGATGTCACATTCATACATTTATGAGGTAAAAATCTACTGTGTTCAGAAGTTACAAAACGATTAACCTAACGTATCAGGCGTAAAAGAAACGCCTGAAACCAGATCCTCACATACTGATCTTGACAAGAAGGAAAAAAACTGTCAGGGAGGTTATTGCTGCACTGTTCAACCAATCCAGTAAATGTGGAGGAGTTAAGATGGAGTGTTGTACCAGAACATCCGGTTATTGGGGACTCGCAGAAGCTATCAAACAAATGAGAAGAAAATCTAATCAAAATAGTGGATATTGCATTTTGAAAGCAGATACTTAGATTTGTTGTATCCAAATCAAAGCAGCCACGTGGCAGGTTGGCCTGGATGAGCCCGGACCTGGCCACCCAGTGGCTGGGTCCGGGCTCATCCAGGCCAACCCGTGCCTACGTGGCTGCTTTCGATTTGGATACAAATTAAATCTAAGTATCTGCTTTTCAAAATGCAATATCCACTATTTTTGATTAGATTTTCTTCTCATTTGTTTGATAGCTTCTGCCGAGTCCCCAATAACCGGATGTTCTGGTTACAACACTCCATCTTAACTCCTCCACATTTACTGGATTGGTTGAACAGTGCAGACAATAACCTCCCCTGACAGTTTTTTTTCCTTCTTGTCAAGATCAGTATGTAGGGATCTAGTTTCAGGCGTTTCTTTTACGCCTGATACGTTAGGTTAATCGTTTTGTAACTTCTGAACACAGTAGATTTTTACCTCATAAATGTATGAATGTGACATCAATAGGACAAAGTGGAAAGAGTCACTGTATATGCAACCATTTGGAATTACAGTGGCTATAGGCCAACCCGTGCCTACGTGGCTGCTTTCGATTTGGATACAAATTAAATCTAAGTATCTGCTTTTCAAAATGCAATATCCACTATTTTTGATTAGATTTTCTTCTCATTTGTTTGATAGCTTCTGCCGAGTCCCCAATAACCGGATATACTGTATATGGGGGTGGGTTCTCAACCAATCAGATTGAGAACCCACCCCATATACAGTATATATATATATATATATATATATATATATATATATATATATATATATATACAGTGGGGGAAAAAAAGTATTTAGTCAGCCACCAATTGTGCAAGTTCTCCCACTTAAAAAGATGAGAGAGGCCTGTAATCATAGGTACACGTCAACTATGACAGACAAATTGAGCAAAAAAAATCCAGAAAATCACATTGTAGGATTTTTAATGAATTTATTTGCAAATTATGGTGGAAAATAAATATTTGGTCACCTACAAACAAGCAAGATTTCTGGCTCTCACAGACCTGTAACTTCTTCTTTAAGAGGCTCCTCTGTCCTCCACTCGTTACCTGAATTAATGGCACCTGTTGGAACTTGTTATCAGTATAAAAGACACCTGTCCACAACCTCAAACAGTCACACTCCAAACTCCACTATGGCCAAGACCAAAGAGCTGTCAAAGGACACCAGAAACAAAATTGTAGACCTGCACCAGGCTGGGAAGACTGAATCTGCAATAGGTAAGCAGCTTGGTTTGAAGAAATTGTGGGAGCAATTATTAGGAAATGGAAGACATACAAGACCACTGATAATCTCCCTCGATCTGGGGCTCCACGCAAGATCTCACCCCGTGGGGTCAAAATGATCACAAGAACGGTGAGCAAAAATCCCAGAACCACACAGGGGGGACCTAGTGAATGACCTGCAGAGAGCTGGGACCAAAGTAACAAAGCCTACCATCAGTAACACACTACGCCGCCAGGACTCAAATCCTGCAGTGCCAGACGTGTCCCCCTGCTTAAGCCAGTACATGTCCAGGCCCGTCTGAAGTGTGCTAGAGTGCATTTGGATGATCCAGAAGAGGATTGGGAGAATGTCATATGGTCAGATGAAACCAAAACATAACTTTTGGTAAAAACTCAACTCGTCGTGTTTGGAGGACAAAGAATGCTGAGTTGCATCCAAAGAACACCATACCTACTGTGAAGCATGTGGGTGGAAACATCATGCTTTGGGGCTGTTTTTCTGCAAAAGGGACCAGGACGACTGATCCGTGTAAAGGAAAGAATGAATGGGGCCATGTATCGTGAGATTTTGAGTGAAAACCTCCTTCCATCAGCAAGGGCATTGAAGATGAAACGTGGCTGGGTCTTTCAGCATGACAATGATCCCAAACACACCGCCCGGGCAACGAAGGAGTGGCTTCGTAAGAAGCATTTCAAGGTCCTGGAGTGGCCTAGCCAGTCTCCAGATCTCAACCCCATAGAAAATCTTTGGAGGGAGTTGAAAGTCCGTGTTGCCCAGTGACAGCCCCAAAACATCACTGCTCTAGAGGAGATCTGCATGGAGGAATGGGCCAAAATACCAGCAACAGTGTGTGAAAACCTTGTGAAGACTTACAGAAAACGTTTGACCTGTGTCATTGCCAACAAAGGGTATATAACAAAGTATTGAGAAACTTTTGTTATTGACCAAATACTTATTTTCCACCATAATTTGCAAATAAATTCATTAAAAATCCTACAATGTGATTTTCTGGATTTTTTTTCCTCATTTTGTCTGTCATAGTTGATGTGTACCTATGATGAAAATTACAGGCCTCTCTCATCTTTTTAAGTGGGAGAACTTGCACAATAGGCCCTTTTCACGATGACGTCATCTAACTTCCGCCTTTCCGCGTAGCAGGTTAACTTCACTTCCGTTCGCCCGTAACCTGAGACTTCTCAACGAAAATACAACTGTTGACCACTAACTAGCAAGCTAGCTACTTGAAGAAATTCCAAAAGGTACGTTTAAGTTAAATTAGTAAAGTTAAGAGTAATAATGTTTACGTATATGCAATGGTTTGTAACTTGCTAACGTTATTGTTAATTCATAATTGTTCACTGCCTTAGTTACTTAAAAGTGGGCTAACGTTAGCTAACAACAACTTAGTACCAGATACCGATAACGTTAAAGGTAGCGTTACATTGCTGCCTGGCTGTAATGTAACAAGTTTACTTAGCTAGCTATCTAACCCTTTGTTAGGCAGTTAGTTTATTCATGAATGTATAGTAACTCACCTATTCAAATACTGTTGTGCATGATAGCTAGATAAATATTGATTCCTGGTCAAAGCTGAATGTTAATTTAGCTGTTTCTTTTCTCTCGGTGTCTGTATCGCAACAGTATCCCATCCAACACCGAAGCATGGCACAATCTTCGAGAAGATGCTATTGCAGTGTACCATTTTGTTCAAACAACAAACAGAAATTCCCGTATCTGAGTTTTCACGATTTCCCTGTTGATGGAGAAATACGTGCCCGTTGGGTGAGGGCGATCAGGAGAGATGAGGGACCAAGTTTTAAGATTCTTCGTGGGAGCACCTTTGTTTGCAGTCAGCACTTTCCCCCTGAGGATAGATACACATCGGCCAGTTGACGGATCCGTATTAAACAGGGATCAGTGCCGTCTAGATTCCACTGGAATGATTGGGGTAAGGATAGGTAGACAGCGTTAAACGTAATACTACTGTAATCCAATAATATATTACTTGTACAAAATGTTTAATAATTTAATCCTGATGCAATATAGCTGCTACATTTTGTCATTTTAGGGACTGAAAAGTGATTACCAAAATGTATCATGACAAGCATATGGTTAATTTCACACATATAGGAGGCGGCTCACAAGCTCGGGAGTCAGTTTACCAGCGAGCAAGAAAGCGTCTTGGTGTTGCTGTCCTGGATGATTCTGATCATGAGATGCCAGACAGCACAGAGGGTGCTTTGCCTGCAGTGACAAACGATCACGACTATGCCTGCCGTCCTTCTCCTGGTTAGTATTACAAATAAGAGTAACCATGTATCTGTTTGGCAAAAAAAGTAAAAGTATCAAGCTTCGATCTTGAAGTAAGGGACCACTTGTCAGCAAGTCGTTCTACGTCGTTAAGTCGTATTGGTGGCAGATGTGAAAGGGACTGGGTGAACTCCATAATGATGTGCTACTAGCTAAGCGTTCCTAAGCGACACCGGATGTAAACATAACCTGCATCGCGGCAGAACGGAAGTTGTCTGACGTCACGTGAAAAGGGCCTATTGGTGGCTGACTAAATACTTTTTTCCCCCACTGTATATGTCATGCTCTCTACTTGTCAGTGCTCCAAACAGGACATTATTTGTCCATTCTCATGGGATGGCTGGCCAAAAATAACTAACTGAAAGCCACACCCCCCAATATGCCACGAATATGACCACATTGAGGCATATGTCACTGTGCTTCTATGGCTATATGCACCATGCCATTGCCTACTTCATTTGTTAATTTAGCAAACAACACAGCTCATAATCCAGTGCCTTTATCACAGTTAACACACCTATATTTGAGCTTTAATTAGCTTTAAAAATGCTAAATGTTCTCTCAGTCTCATGGCAAAATGTGTAGAATAGCATGAGATTAGCTATAAAACTGCAAATTCTCTTCTCTGCTCCATGGCAAAATGTGTAGAATTGCAGGAAATTAGCTTTAAAACAGCAAAATGTTCTCTCAGCCTCATAGGAAAATGTGTAGAATAGCATGAGATTAGCTATAAAACTGCAAATTTGTCTCTTTGCCCCATGGCAAAATGTGTAGAACTGCAGGTAGTTAGCAATTTTTTGGGTGAACAAATGACTTTGTGAATTTGTTTGTTGTACTAAGTCAATTGAAAATGTGCTTAGAGTTTTGAAACATGAGCCATTTTGATGATATGTTTAGATTTTTGTGCTTAGAGTTGTGAAAATATACCACACACTTGTGAAAATTACAGTTGAAGTCGGATGTTTACATAAACCTTAGCCAAATACATTTAAATTCAGTTTTTCACAATTCCTGACATTTAATCCTAGTAGAAATTCCCTGTCTTAGGTCAATTAGGATCCCCACTTTATTTTAAGAATGTGAAATGTCAGAATAATAGTAGAGAGAATTATTTATTTCAGCTTTTATTTCTTTCATCACATTCCCAGTGAGTCAGAAGTTTACATACACTCAATTGGTATTTGGTAGCATTGCCTTTAAATTGTTTAACTTGGGTCAAACGTTTCGTGCAGCCTTCCACAAGCTTCCCACAATAAGTTGGGTGAATTTTGGCCCATTCCTCCTGACAGAGCTGGTGTAACTGAGTCACTTTATAGGCCTCCTTGCTCGCACATGCTTTTTCAGTTCTGCCCACACATTTTCTATAGGATTGAGGTCAGGGCTTTGTGATGGCTACTCCAATACCTTGACTTTGTTGTCCTTAAGCCATTTTGCCACAACTCTGGAAGTATGCTTGGGGTCATTGTCCATTTGGAAGACCCATTTGCGACCAAGCTTTAACTTCCTGACTGATGTATTGAGATGTTGCTTAAATATATCCACATCATTTTCCTTCCTCATGATGCCTTCTATTTTGTGAAGTGCACCAGTCCCTCCTGCAGCAAAGCACCCCCACAGCATGATGCTGCCACCCCCGTGCTTCACGGTTGGGATTATGTTCTTCGGCTTGCAAGCACCCCCTTTTTCCTCCAAACATAACGATGGTCATTATGGCCAAACAGTTCTATTTTTGTTTCATCAGACCAGAGGACATTTCTCCAAAAAGTAAGACCTTTGTCCTCATATGCAGTTGCAAACCGTAGTCTGGCTTTTTTATGGCGGTTTTGGAGCAGTGGCTTCTTCCTTGCTGAGCGGCCTTTCAGGTTATGTCGATATAGGACTGTGGATATAGATACTTTTGTACCTGTTTCCTCCAGCATCTTCACAAGGTCCTTTGCTGTTGTTCTGGGATTGATTTGCACTTTTTGCACCAAAGTACGTTCATCTCTAGGGGACAGAACGCGTCTCCTTCCTGAGCGGTATGACGGCTGCGTGGTCCCATTGTGTTTATACTTGCGTACTATTGTTTGTACAGATGAACGTGGTACCTTCAGGCATTTGGAAATTGCTCCCAAGGATGAACCAGACTTGTGGAGGTCTACAATTTTTGGCTGATTACTTTTGATGTTCCCATGATGACAAGCAAAGACGCACTGAGTTTGAAGGTAGGCCTTGAAATACATCCACAGGTACACCTCCAATTGACTCAAATTATGTCAATTAGCCTATCAGATGCTTCTAAAGCCATGACATCATTTTCTGGAATTTTCCAAGCTGTTTAAAGGCACAGTCAACTTAGTGTACTTCTGACCCACTGGAATTGTGATACAGTGAATTATAAGTGAAATAATCTGTCTATAAACAATTGCTGGAAAAATTACTTGTGTCATGCACAAAGTAGATGTCCTAACCGACTTGCCAAAACTATAGTTTGTTAACAAGAAATGTGTGTAGTGGTTGAAAAACTAGTTTTAATGACTCCAACCTAAGTATATGTAAACTTCCGACTTCAACTGTATACACTATGTTAACTAGGCACTACATCGTTTTGGTTCAGTAGTTATCCGTTTTGAGCAGTTTGATTCAGTGATAGTTGAATTGTTAACAAATGACAAGAAAACCATATCAAAAGTAAAGTGAATATTGCATTTTGAAAAGCAGATACTTCGATTGAATATGTATCCAAATTGAAAGAGCGATGTGGTGCAGTGAACAAGTTACTTTGTGAATTTGTTTGTTGTGCTTAGAGTTTTAAAACATGAGACATTTTATTAATCTGTTTAGATTTCAAATCAAATCAAATTTTATTTGTTACATGCGCCGAATACAACAGGTGTAGACCTTACAGTGAAATGCTTACTTACAAGCCCTTAACCAACAATGCAGTTTTAAGAAAGAATACCAAAAAAACACAAAAACAAACATTAAATAAAAATATAATAAGAAATAAAAGTAACAAATAATTAATGAGCAGCAGTAAAATAACAATAGCGAGGCTATATACAGGGGGTACCGGTACCGAGTCAATGTGCGGGGGCACCGGTTAGTTGAGTAATTAGTCCCCTGTAGCTCAGTTGGTAGAGCATGCCGCTTGCAACGCCAGGGTTGTGGGTTCGTTTCCCACGGGGGGCAAGTATGAAAAAATGTATGCACTCACTAACTGTAAGTCAATCTGGATAAGAGCGTCTGCTAAATGACTAAAATGTAATTGAGGTAATATGTAGGTAGAGTTATTAATTTTGTGCTTAGAGTTGTGAAAATGTACCAAATGCCTTTGAAAATTGCACCAAAGTGCTACGGATTTTTTTTTATTTCATTGTTGCCTCCCAAACAGCACCCTATTTCCTAGTGCACTACTTTTGAACAGAGCCCTATGGGCCCTGATCAAAAGTAATACATGATAGAGGGAATAGGGTGCCATTTGGTACTCAAACCATGTATGTGTCTGGAGGCTGGGAAAGAGATACAGGAGGACTGATAAATGATGAATGTCATGACCAAAAGCAGAGGTAGAAAAGGGATGAAAGTGTAAAAGAGGGAAGGGAAAGGGGGAGGAAGACAACCAGGAGGATAAGGTGTGATGTCAGAGGGAACTGCACAGAGCGACATTATTCCCCCTCTCCTCTCTCCGTCCGCCTCTCTTCCAGTCTCCTCTCCTCTCTTCTCTTCCTACTCTCCTCCACCCATGGCCAGTGCTCAAGACCCTGCAATACATCAGGGTGTCACCACCGCCATGCCCCAGGATGCTCTACTCTACTGCTGGGATCCACACACACACACACACACTCACACACACGCGTGCGCACACACACGACATACGCGCACACACTTACAAAAGAGCATGCACATGTGCACGCACGCACGCATGCATGCATGCACGCACACGCACACGCACACGCACACGCACACGCACACGCACACGCACACACACACAGACACACACACAGACACACACACAGACACACACACACAGACAAAGGTAGCCGTGTTGTTTAGCTCAAATGATTACAATCAGTGCTGGGAAGAGATATGTTTAAAAGCGATCAAATATATAATGAACTAATTAGATGTAGTTAATGAAAATAATGCATCAAATTAAGGCTTTCCATCTGAGGATGCCGTAGTGCTTTACCATATGTGAAGGGCATTCAACTGGTAGGTTCACACTTAGAGAGGCCATTTTCGTGTCTTTGCTTCCCCATGGGAACGCGCCTTAGCCTATAAGTGAGTGGCTATGTAGGAAACGGTCAATTCACAGATTGCTTATTATCTTCCTCCTAAGTGCCAAACCTGAGGCCATCAAGGTTTGGAAAGGCAGAAAATGACTGTTCCAGGTAAGACATCTCTATCTTTGCGTAAAGAAATATAATGAATAGAGTGAACCCAATTCCCTTTTCTCTATGACAGAAATGTATTTCTATTCTAGGTAATATATTTCTATCTGAACGTTCAGTAACTTTGCGGATAGAAATATAATGAATAGAGCGAACACAATTGAGAGATGTATGCACAGAGAGAACACGTCCAAAATGTAAACATGTCACTGTGTTAGCAGTACACACAGTCATAGGACAAACAGCTATTGGAAGTTCCCACTCAGGTGCCACCCATGCAGGGGAACATGTAAGTCATCATCCCCAAGCTTATGACACCTTGGCCTGGGGAAAGTCAGCTCCCTTCCTCCCCACCATCCACCCACTGAATTATTGTTAATAAGTTACTTCAATACTCACAAGAGTAAAGACTGACATACTTTGACTCTGCAAATGGCTTGCCAATTGGGACAAGAGGCAACCTTAAAAAAACAAGGGGTTCTTTTGTCTGTCTACTTTACGAACCTTTCCCATAATCAACATTTCAAATCATCTGTGTTCATCATTCAATAATTCATTGACTTCTGAGGTACATTAACATTTATTTTCTGAGAATAAGCAGTCAATAGCTTTTGACTTACAGTCATTGCATTCTCAGAACCTCACAGTGTAACGGTGACCTCTTGTCATCCATATCTGTCAGTATAGGTAATCTCTGGAATGGCTATAGAGCCCTGAAATGAATGGGTATGAATGAAGCTAGAATGAATGTTCAGTCGGTCATGGTAACTGAATCACAGTTAGAGTAATGTAGGCCATTCATATTGTATGAGTCTGTCTGGTCTGTGGTTGTGCTTGTGGAGTGTGTGGAGCAGATAACAGTAGAATTACAACTTCTCTCTGATACACTTCAGACGCAGCCAAACGTGACAGCTCTAACCAGCCGAGAGGAGCGTGCATGTGTGTGTGTGTGTGTGTGGAGGGGGTGGGGAGCTTTGAGTAGATCTCTGTTCCTTTAATAAGGGGTATGTTCCTGGCTTTCTGAGAAACTCATACTGCTGGGGTGGACAGGTGTACGTGTGTATGTATTACAGCAGCATGACTGCTTTCTCATTTTCTTGCCAAAGAAATGTCATTTCTTCTCTCCCTCAATGTATTTTTCTTTCACGCTCTCTCTCTCTCTCTCTCTCTCTCTCTCTCTCTCTCTCTCTCTCTCTCTCTCTCTCTCTCTCTCTCTCTCTCTCTCTCTCTCTCTCTCTCTCTCTCTCTCTCTCTCTCTCTCTCTCTCTCTCTCTCTCTAGCGCATGCTGAATTACGACTAATTCCAACTTCTTATTCTCTCTCTCCCTCATTTTCTCTCAGTATACTTTCTCTCATGTGTTCTCCTCCAGTCTCTCATAGCTATGTCATCAAAACACACACAGAGAGAGAGAGAGAGAGAGAGAGAGAGAGTGAGAGGTAGAGAGAGAGAGAGAGAGAGAGAGAGAGAGAGAGAGAGACAGAGAGAGGTAGAGAGAGAGAGAGGGAGAGAGAGAGAGAGGTAGAGAGAGAGAGCAGTTTTGTTTACTTCACTCCTCTAACAGACATGTCATCAAAAGAGATAGAAAAAGTGAGAAAAAGAGAGAGAAGTTGAGAGACACTTGTGTGACCAGTCCAGACACTGACACTCAGCATGAGCTAAACAGATTCTTATCTAAATCAACCCAGCATTACCGTTACTGTGACAAAATTCCACAGAGGTGACTGTTTTATCACAGGCTTTTCACCACACCCTGGCCAAAGCTGTGAGGAAGGAGGTGTTGTGAAGGCATCTGCTGACATTTGTTTGTTTGAAGCTACATTGGT
>NW_025538265.1:0-21211 GCF_020615455.1 Coregonus clupeaformis | reverse complement strand
CTCTGCATGTACGCGAAGCTCGGACAGAGCTACCCCTGGCCTTCCTCAGACCTTGCAGCAGCGGCGCATGTGGGGACTGCACCGAGGGTACCGCAAGTTCCCTCTCTTGGGAAGGGAACAGGGGAGGTTGATAACCCAGAGCACACAGAAAGGAGACAAACCAGAGGGAAGCGTTAGTCAAGGTGTTATGAGCATATCTCCACCCAGGGAGCATGGAGCTCCATGACCCAGGGTTAGACCCAGTGACACAGCCGGCGTGTCTCCATCTCCTGGTTCGCTCTCTGCTTGCCGTTGGTCTCGGGGTGATATCCAGAGGACAGGCTGGATGTAATGCCCAAAGCTTTACAAGCTTTCCACACCTGGGAGACAACTGGGGACCCCTGTCAGAGACAATATCCGTGGGTAGACCCATGAGAGTCGGAACACATGTTCAACAAAATATCAGCCGTCTCTCTGGCAGTGGGCAGTTTAGGTAGGGCCAAAAATGAGCGAACTTAAAAAAGCTGATTCAATCACCGTAAGAATGACAGTCTTACCAGATGAGGGAAGTCCAGTGACAAATCCATAGCGAATATCCGACCAGGAGCGGCTGGTATAGGTAGAGGTCGTAGATGACCAGCGCTGGCCTGGGTGGAGTTTTTACCGATGCACATACCGTAGCACAAGCAAGCAATGAAGGCTCAGTGTCCGCCTCCATCGTGGCCCACCAGAACTTCCGTCGCACAAAGTCAAGGGTCCGCGGTGCTCCCGGAGGGTGACAGGTAAGGAGACGAGTGAGCCCACTGAAGTGTACCTGGCCGCGCAAGCAGAGCTCAGGGACAAACATCCGGTTAGGAGCGACCCCTCCCAGGGATCCGCTTGATGATGTGGAGCCTGTCTAACAATCCCCTCGATGTCACATGTGATGACTGCAATACTGCAGGTAGGAGGCAAAATGGGTTCAGGGTTACTCACCCAAGTATCAACAGCCGAATGAACACGAGACAGGGCGTCAGGGCTTGACGTTACAGTGACCCAGGACGGTAAGACAGAGAAAAATTGAATCTCCCAAAAAATAGTGCCCACCTGGCTTACCGGGGGTTGAGCTGTTCGCTGACTGGAGGTAAACCAGATTCTTATGATCGTCCCGATGGAAGGGTTGTTCCGCCCCTCAACCAATGTCGCCACTCCTCGAGGAGCCAGCTTAACGGCGAAAGCAGTTCACGATTTCCAACACTCATAATTCCTCTCTGCCTGAGAAAGTTTCCTTTGAGAAAAAGCACAGGGATGCAGTTTGTTATCTTCAGAGAACGTTGGGACAACACTGCACCTACCCCAGTGTCGGATGCATCCACCTCACGACAAACTGGCTTTCGGGGTCAGCTGCATCAGAATGGGAGCCGAGGCGAGCCGATGTTTCAGTTCTTCAACGCTGATTCGGCCCCTTCATTTCAAGCGAAACGGTGCGTGAGATGGGAGGTGAGAGCGGTGAGTGGCGCCCAGCTGTCGGCTGTAGTCCTTGATGAACCTCCCCAGTAGAAGTTCGCAAACCCCAGGAATCGTTGAAGTTGTTTTTGCGGGTAGAGGGCTGGCCAGTTCCGTGACAAGCAGAGATCTTGTAGCTGGGTCCATCCGCAGCTCCCCTGAGCTATGATGTAACCCAAAAAAGGAGGTCTCAGACACATGAAAAATTCACTTTCTCCATCTTCACAAACAGTTTGTTCTCCAACAACCTTTCAACACCTGGCGCACATGCAGTTCATGTTCCTGGGAGGACTCTGAGAAAATCAAGATATCATCCAGATAGACAAAAACAAACCGATTCTAACATGTCCCGAAGGACATCATTGACTAGTGCCTGAAAAACAGCAGGGGCATTAGACAACCCAAAAGGCATAACCCGGATACTCAAAAATGTCCCAAGGGTGTGTTGAAGGCAGTCTTCCATTCATCACCCCACGAATGCGCACCAGGTGATCGCATTTCGTAGATCCAGTTTACGTAGAAATGATAGCACCATGAAGGAGGGGAAAAGCAGAATTAATCAAAGGCAGAGAATACTTGTTCTTAATGGTGATGTTGTTAAGTCCACGGTAATCAATACAGGGTCTGAGGGTCTTATCCTTCTAGTAACAAAAAAGAATCCGCCCTCCTACAGGTGACAAGGAAGGACGCATAATACCTGCCGCCAAGGAGTCCCTGAATGTAGTTCTCCATAACCTCCGTCTCCGGCCGGGAGAATGTACAGGCGACTGCTGGGGGTGCGGGGCTCCCTGGCTGGAGGTCAATGGCGCAGTAAACGCGTGAGAGGAAAGAAGTAGCTCTGTGTTTGCAGAAACGGATGCCAGTCATGATACACTGTCAGGAACAGCAGAAAGATCCATGGACTCCAGTGGAGTGTTGAGCACAGTACTGGCAGGAGTCTGAGCAGAACACAAACAATTCACATGACAAAATGGCTCATTCATGAAACAATGCTACCTGTCACCCAATCAATGTGTGGATTGTGTTTTTGATGAGCCAGGGGATACCAAGACCAGGGGAGTCTGGGGCAGTCGATAATATGGAATTGAATCTTCTCCTGATGATTTCCCGACACTCTAAGACAAACAGGAACAGTCTGATGGGTAATGCGGGACAGCAATTGTCCATTACCCTTAGCCTGCAACGAGACTAGTCCATAGGAACAGTCTCCAAATCCATTCTGTTGAGCCCACTCTCTATCCAAAAAGCTTTCGTCGACACCAGAGTCAATCAGCGCACTAACAGAGAAATTCTGGGACTGCCACTGGAGGGATGCCTGGAGCAGAATGCGGGGAGAAGAGGAAGAATCCGCTGCTCGGCTCCCACCAAAACTTCTCCCATAAATGATGAGCCGGCCCTTTCCTCGGACGAACTGGGCAGGAAGGAAACGAAATGACCAGCTTCTCTGGCCACAGGCAGACCCCGAGCCTGAATACGACGGTGCACGCTCCTCTGAGGACAACCTGCGACCTAACGCACCTCCATGGCCGGGTTACCAGTGCTCCTCGTATCGACTCGAGAAGACACGGCTCTCCGTAGGGACGATACAGGAAGGAGTTTGTTGATGACAGACAGGTTGCTTGAACTAACACTCCTCTCCTGCGGCGTCCCGAATCGGTTATCAACCTGATAGTGAGTGAAATAAGATTATCCAGCGTAGGCGATTCATCATATGACACCAATTCATCTTTTTAAAGTCTCAGACAAAGCATTGATGAACACTCCTTGTAATGCCCTCGATCATTCCAACCACTCACTGCTGCTAAAGTCCGAACTCACTGCCATCTCCGGGCCACACACGAGCCCCCTGCCGAAGAGAAAACAACCGTTTCGCAGCCTCCTGCTGCCTCGTACGGGGTGGAGTCAAAAACCTTCCTCATCTCCGTGGTGAAAGGCCATGGAGCGTTCCAGATGTCCGAACTGACTCTCCCAGACCGCTTTGGATCCCCAGGCACGCAGCGGAACCGCTAGTAGAGTTGACTAAGGTAGCATCATGAGCTCTTTCTGAGGCGTGAGGTGAGGGCTGTTGTTCAAACACTACGAAGCATTGAGTCAAAAATACAGGTTCCCACTGTTCCCATCTTTAGCGCTCTGGAGCAGGGAACAAAAGGCTCTCTGATCTGGGCTGAAGGGGTAAGAGCAGACACTTGATTGGTGATAATTGAACTGATTAAGCAGCACCTGACTGTCCTCAGCAATCGTCTTCTTAAACAGGGTATCATGTTGGCCAAGTAGAATGCCCTGATTGGCTATGTGTGTCCAAATTTGAGTGCACTCTGGGGTTGGTCATCGAGCTACTGTCTGCTGGGTTCATGTTGGTCTAGATCATACTGTTATACGATTTAACTGGATAGAACCCAATGCAGACAAGTACACCATAGCCAGAGAGTTTTAACAGGTTTATTATAATGTTCAATAGTCCAGGTTTCCAATAAACCTGAAAGAAAGTCCAGGTTTTACAGGGGGTACAGATCCAGGTCAGAGCAGGTGTGGTACCGTGAATGTCCTAGTGTCCGTGGTGAGTCCAAAGGAGAGGCCCGATAGTGGAGAGCAGGATGGTGGTGGCAGGAAGGTAAGCGTAGGCAGGAGTCGGGTTCCAAATATCTGGCACAGGAGAAAAAGTAAATAAACAGTCCAAAAACACAAGAGCGAAAACAGACAGGTTGAGTCGGCAGCGAGACTAACATGGTTGTCTTGACTATGATCTGACTAGATGAGTGGAAAGTTTGACCGGGTCTTAAAGGCTGAGGTGTATTATGGTGAACGAGCTGCAGCTGGAACCCTGACTCCCGCACACCAGACTTCACTCCTGCAATCAAGGACAGACAGAGGGGAGGGAGAGAGCAGAGAGAGAGCTACCTAGCAGCAGTAGGCCTAACAAACCCTAACCCTTAACGTAATTCTAACCCTAACACTAATTCTAACCTTAACCTTAAACCCCCCCCGAAATAGCATTTGACCTCGTGGGGACTAACAAAATGTCCTCAGTTGGTCAAATGTTTGTTTTTTCTATTCTTGTGGGGACTTCTGTCCCACAAGAGTAGTTAAACTTCACGCCCCCATTTCTGCTGGATTCCTCGAATTTTGCTTTGCTGTGGAGCAGCACAGTAGTTGTCATATTCCTCCCTGCAGCGGCTTCACAACCCCTGTCAGCTGATTTGGGAATTTGTAGTTGGGAAGTTGTTGGTGAGGGTGGCAAGCAACGAACATCACACGCAATGATGTTCTGAATTTAAACCCATCCCTATTCTCTCATGTTTTCCCATTACTTTAGCCAATGTACAAAATCTGGGAAACTGACATTGATGCTTCGCTATGTCACTTCAGATGATACAGGATATAAAATACAATAAGGCTGCTACTATTTATTTACTTACAAGTAATTAGGCAATTTATAAATAACTATGTTTAAGGCCTGAATGAACGAACATCATCACACAGATCAGAGGTCGATAGCATACACAAGCACTTACAGTTTAAAACAAGAGAGATGTTTGATGTAGGTGAAGTCACATGAACGTCTACCATGGCTGAATGTGTCACTAACTTCAAGATGATGACCATTGTTTCCACTCTCAGAGGAAACTCAACTCAACTGACAGTGAAATAACTACATCAAGCTCACAACTGGAATAGACAAAGGGTTGCTCAAGGATCAAGCAAAGTTTCTTCACTGTGTCTGCCCTCTAGTAGACAGCACTCCTGCTGTTCACAGACTGGATCACTGTGTTGAGTGGTGATGGTGATATAGCCCAAACCTGTTCCCCCTCACAAAATACTCTGCTTTGTCTGATTGTCACTGAAACCTAATCAGCACACTCCTACATGCATTTACATGAAAGGACAAAAGATAGCACACCACTTCAAGTATTTTTGATCATGGGATGAGGCTACAATAGGATTATCTAGAGGTGGAACAGACAGATGTGAAAATACAGTTGCTTCTCCACAAATATTTTGGAACAGACTTGATGATTAGTTTCTTTCCCAAAAATTATTTGAATCACAAATGCGTCCATTGATTGCTGTCTCCCATCCTGAGAGGTGCCAGCTTCCCTCCACTCTGACACCCCACCCCTCATTGAACTCCCAGCCCAGAAAATACAAATGAAGGAGCATTAAAACACATTTCTGAGCACTTTTCTTATGGATTTACATGATTTAGTGATCTTACAGATTCCAGTAATTCCTCATGGAGAATAAAAAGACTCTGTTTGCATACTTAAATAATTGATATTTGTAATGACTCCAGGCCCCTAAGGTTTCCTAGTCAGGTCAAGTGTTCAGGAGTAAACTCCTGGCCTAGCAGCACTGACAGTACAGCTGACATAGTCCCTCTTCCCTTTCTGTTTTGCCCAAACCTGTTACTGTGATCCGAAAGAACTAGCTTTCCTTTTCTGTGGAAGCTTTCCTTTCCCTGGGAATGTTAGGGGACGTTTTTATAAGCTGCGGTTATGCATGTGTTTGTTTGCTGAGTGGCTGTGTGAGTGTGTGAGTGTGTTCTCGCTCCTCTTGCCTCCCCTCCCCCTTCCTTTATTTCTAGAATCTACAGCCCCTTACCTCTAAGTGGCTGTACGCAGACACACTCCGGCTATCCTGCAATCAACTAATCACAGAAAAGGGAGGCAGAGAGACACCCAGGAGGTGTTCTTCCTGTGTTTGGTGAGAGGAATGGTTGCAGGAGAGAGAGAGAGAGAGAGAGTGAGAGTGAGTCTCGGCAAGCCTTATCTCGGAGTCAACATGGTAACTGATCACGTCAGTGTTGGAGGAAGGAGAAACAGATTGATTTGTGGGATAAAGTCAGCAGCCTTTCGTTTGGTTTGTCCAGATTCCTCTGTTAATTAACAGTGGCTGTGAAGACATGTCAGAGAGAAAAAGAGGAGGGTGAAGATAAGTGTCAATCCGGTTCAGACTTGTTTGGGAATTTGAGCAGGGAAGGAGGAGGAGGGGGTGAAACAGCAAGAGAGAGAAGGAGAGAGAGAGAAGAGCAGAGGGGAGAGGTTGAGGCGTAAACATTCATTGTTTTAGCGGGACAAGACAGATTGAGAAGAAGAGAGATAAGAGAGAGACAGAGGTCAGGATTGGATTAAAATTGAATAGAACTTTGAAATCTTTGTAGTTCCTACTGAACTAACTGAAAGCTGAAGAGAGACTAGACCTGCCCGGCATACTAACCTCATGTGAGTCCTTTAGATCTCTTTACTGTGTTTCTCTCTGCTGATCTACCAGTCAATCTACAGTTCTAACATTGATTCATGGCTAATTTGTCTAGTGGTTTATGTGTTGCATGTTATGTTTTTCATTGTGTGTAAGAGAGTCCTGTTTTAGGGTTAGTTGGTGTGTTGATGCGATGTTATGTGGACTGTGCTATGCAGACGTGTGCTGGTGCTGCGTTCAATAAATCAGTGTTCCCAGGTGTACACATAATCTGCTGGGCTGTTTCTATACTTTGCTACAACACTTTGCTGTTGGCTCTGTTGTTGTATAGATACTTGGTGCTACAAGCTAAAGGGAATCCACTCCAAACTATATTTTTACCAAAATATGTTTTTGAGTCGCTTTTCCTTTTTAAATTAACTCAAGCAGTTAGCAGTATAATCCATTGAGTTAAAGTGTATTGAGGGTTGGCTATAATGGTTATTTTTTAAGTGTTGTCTGACCAAAGGTTGTGACGCTGCTGGTCTCAAACTGGTGCATAAACTATCATTGTTGCCTGTGATTCTTATCATCATACTCACCCACAGTTATAACACTTTGGACTTGATGTTGTATGGTATCTTCACCTCTTTGTAATTGACAAAAACATGTTACTACCCAGTTGAATAAATGAATAGTGATGCATTGGTCAGGGTTGGTAAAGTCCACTCAGCCACTATTCAGCTTCAGGGAGTTGAGGGCCACATGTTGCCCCAATGCTGTTCTTCACCTTCCAAATTTTCATCTGATCTCAACATTCCTTTAACCCCATTTAGTGATTGAAAGTGATGCTACATTCAAGATTATATTGGTTGTAGCAGGTATCCCTTGCAGAATGTCCAGATTGTTTTTGAATTATAAGTTAATGAGAGAATATTGTAATCTTTCAGGTTCTGAAAAAAGTATGTTACCATGGGGACCAAACGCCTCAGTCTGAATCCTTTGACATTTAATCTAACTCCAATCGGCGCCCGACCGAACCCTCAGCCAATCAGCCAGATCTGGCCAAACAAGTCCCAGACCTGAAACTATGGCCCTGATAGACAGAGAGAGGGAGAGGATCAGAGAACAGGAATGGAGTGAGAGAAAAGAGAAATGGAGAGATTGAAGGACAAAACAAGAAATAGAAGAAAAGAGATGGAACCTGGACCAAGAGAGAGGAAACAGAAGGATTGTGCCCCCATATCCAGAGGAGGGAGGAGGAAAGGGAATGGAGAGAGAGAGGAAGGGGGAGAGCGGGAGAGAGACGTGCAAGCAACGGGAAGACCTACTCAAATATGGAGATCGGGAACGACAGAGACAGAGAAAAGGAGAGAAAGAAAGGAGACACGTTTCCTAGAATGACAAGAAATAGCACGAGAGAGACAGAAGAATGAGTGCATTTGTGGAGGAAGATGTGGGGAAAGAAGACCAGAGACAATTGGAGACAGAAGGGAAGCGAGAGATGGGCGACAGGGAGAGAGAACGAAAGACAGCAGCACGGATACAGCGGTATCGAGCCGCAGAGAGGGACTTTTTGCAAAGATACAGAGAGAGGGAGAGAATAAAGGGCAAAAGGAGGAGGAGAGAAAATGGAGGGAGGCCCATGGATGATAAGAACAGTGAGACGGAGGGGAGAGAGCGAGGAAGCAGACCCATTTTAGAGAAAGGGAGGAGAGAGAGGGACTCAAAGGGCAATGTGACCTATGGAGCAAAAGAGAGAGGTATATGGATGGAGAGAGAGAAAGGCCAAAACTCTGGCAGGGAGAGAAAGGGAAGTTAGAGGGAGAGAGGGAGATTCACAGAACCTATTCGGATAGAGAGGGCAGGGATGGAAAGGAGGAAATAGAGAGAACAGAGGGACACCAGGGAGCCAGGAGACAGTGATGGAGAGAAGTGGAAAGAGAGAGTGAGGATGACAACAGAAGAGACTGGCAAACATCCGCACCAGTAAAAGTGAGGGGGACAATGAGTGAAACGAGCATGGGATAGAGTGAGGGAGAAAGAGAAGGAGAGACAGAAATGGAGAGGGGGAGATGTACAGAGAGAGGGATGGAGGGGAGAGATGCTTATGGACAGAGAGGAGGCGGGGCAGGGACAGGGATGGAGAGAGGGACTGGAGAACATGGAGAGAGGGACAGGAGAAAAGCGAGGGAAGTGGAGGGAGAGAGAGGGATGGGGTGAGAGAAGGGGGGCAGGCGAGAGGACGGACCAAGGGAAAGGAGGGACCCGGAGAAAGAGATGGAGGAACACAGCCTAATGTAACAGGAAAGAGAGGGAAGCGGATGGACGGAGAGAGATTCAGAGGAGAGAGACATATTTCCAAGGGAGGATAAGAGGAGGCGCAGGGGGAGAAGAGAGACAGAGAGACGGATCCCAAAGGGAGGGAGAGCAGACGGAGGTAGCGATTACAGAGTGAGACAGCTCCGAAAAAGGGTGCCACCTACGAGTCAGAGCAGCGGAGAAATGGGCGTGCATAGAGACGAAAGAAACAGGAGAAGAGGAAGAAACAGTCATGAAGAGAAAGACGTCAGAGAGAGGAGAAGGATGTGGACAGGCAGAGAGCGTAACGATAGAGTGGAAGGGAAGAGAGAAGGAAGAGAGGAGGAGACGTGGGCGCCTGAGCAGCGGAAGATGTGATTAGAACCACAGAGAGGTCAGATATAACAAAGACTCCTCTGTAGAGGATGAGTTAGTAGGGTGGCACCCAGACAGGCACATGAACAGATGGAGAGAGAAGTAAGAAGAGGACAGATCCGTGGAACAAAGGACAGGCGGAGAAAAAGAAAAGGAAGACAGAGGGAGATGGACAAGAGGATAGGTCAGCGGAACAAAGAATGTCCATAGACGGAGAGAGAAACTGAGAGGAGGGAGGGAGAGAGAGGTATTTGGAGCGAGGGACAGGGGGGAGAAGCAGAGATAGAGTTAAATGTAGATGAAGACGATGAGACAGAAGCCTGGAGAAGGAGTGATAGCAGAGGAGAGGAACACCAGACTTATAGCGATGGAGAGAGAGAGAGGAACGCTGGCAGAGGGACAGGGAGACAGAGAGAGAGAATGTGACAGAGGGTGACAGAGAGGAAGAAGGAGGAAGTGATAGATATGCACACTCCGAGCGCGGGGAGGAAGTGAGAGAGAGTGGGAAGGAGAGAGGGATAGAACTCCCCTTCCTCTGAGGACGGCTTTTCACTGTGTCCAGCAGTGGAGAAGAGGAGTTTGAGGACTGCAAGGAATTCTTGGAAGTTGGGATTGCTAATCATGTTGCCAGGCAACCTGTTGGCTTTCAGGGGAGCGAGAGATGGAGAGAGGTGGAGGGAGAAGACATGAAAGAGAGAGAGAAATAACAGAAGAACGGACAGAGCAAAAGGGAAGATGCAGTGGAGGGAAGAGGTGAATGACGGAAAGGGGAAGAAGCAACCCACCTACGTGTTCTGTGTGATTGGACAAACACTGCCCAGGTCAATACCCAATCAGACAGAGGTCCTGGGTGACATGGAATCAGAGCCGACCAATCAAAATCCTGGATATGGTCATAGTGACAGTGGTGACATCACACACCTCCCTCATGATGACCCTCCAGAGGTGGAGACCAAGGGGCAGAGGATGAGAGAAAAAGAGTGAGGGGATGAGATCCACGTGCCAAAGGAGGAGAGAACAGACAAGAAGAGAGCTCCATAGTGGACGTCAGTCACGCCACCCTAGAACCCAGAGAGAGCGGAGAATGCGACTGAAGGTCATGGAGGAGAACCCATACGCTGAGATAGACCGAAGGAGGAACTCTGAGACTGAAAAACTCCTCAAAGAGTGGAGAGAAGACATAAAAGAGTACACAGACACAAGAGAGAGGGACCCAGCAGACAGAAGGAGGACAGAACCAGAGATGGGTCCATCATCACACCCCAGTGGAGAGTACCACCAGCATGGGATCTCTGTAGTTGACCAAGCCACCTCTGACCAGAATAACCCTGGAGTGATGAGCCCAGAGGAAGCTGTGGCCATCCAGATCCGTATAAGTGGAGCCTGGAGCACAGAAGAGGAGGCCAAGCGCCATTCCCAGGCCTCACACATGAAGTGGGCCAATGACGTATTGAGCGAGATCCTTGGCTGCTCGGAGGAACACGCCTCGGCGACCCCCAGCCAGAGTCACAGGGAGGTCAGAGGTCAGCCAGACTGAGAGAGGGACCGAGAGGGTAGAAAGAGGAGATAGAGGAAGAAAAGGACGAGACGCAGAGGGGGAGGAGCATCACCCGTCACGCCACGGTTCATAAGCGGAACGAAGTGTGGTAGGAAGTCGGTGGAGGCGGAGCTGGCTGAAGCGGGAGGCAGAGCCAGGGAAGGTGGTGGATGAGAGAGGTACAGGGGAGAAACTAGCAGACATGCATGCTGAGGCTCTCAAAGCTATGCTTGGTGATGGCGCAACCCACAGACACGCAAGCTGCCATAACCTAGACACTACTCATGGTGACACACCTACAGACAGACAGGGGAGGAGGTGGAGGGTAACAATGTGTGTAAGGACAGACAAACAGACAGTCATATACATATCCAGTGGAGATGGTGACAGAGGATGAGGGTGAGATGGAGAAAGGGGGTGAAGTTGGGGACGAGGTTCATATACTGGATGCAGAGAAAGAAGCGCATGCCCAGAAAGAGGGAAGATCTGTTTCTCTCTGTGAGCAACACCCTGTACAAACCAACCAGCTGCCCCAGCCTTCATATGCAACCCCGACTCAGAACAACCTATTACCACCATAGAGGAAAGATGGAGAAGAAGGGGAGAAAGCGAGACTGTGGGAGAGGGGGAAGAGAATAGTGTGGTAGAGGGGAAGCAGGAAAGGAGGATAGAGGATGGGGCCGAGGACAGGGGGAAATTGGGAGAAGCGACTGAGGAGAGGAAACTGGAAGGAGGCAGAAAGAGGGTAGGAGGGAAGAGGAGAGGATGGGGAGGCAGGGAAGAGAGTAAAACAGACGCGGGAGGTGGGGGGTGAAGAGCACTTGTAGTTTCAAGATTTGGGCACCGATGTTCGGTATAGGAGGCGGGGGTTCCGCAAGACAACAGAAAGAAGAAACGAGAAAGAAGAAGAAGAAGGAGGAGTTGCGGAGGATCGCAGAACGAGAATATTCCATCGTCAGGTGAGACAGATAGAAAGAGACGGAGGAATAAATCAAGAGAAAAGCAACTCAATACCTAACACAGATTAACATTAGAATAACCTAATTACGATCTTAATACTCAACTAATTTCATGATCTCAAATCATCTAATTTTGTCAACTAACCTAACCTTTTAGAACGCCAGACAGAAGAGTTCATACTTTTTATTTGAAGACTGTTATACAAACAAACGTTAATTCTTAGTGATTGATACCCACATGAAAAAAATACTATAGTATACTATGGTATAAATACTAGTATTATAAACCGGGTGGATCGAGCCCTGAATGCTGATTGTCTGAAAGCGTGGTATATCAGACTGTCTATACACGGGTACTGACAAAAAAATTACTTTTACTGTTCTAATTACATTGGTAACGAAGTTTATAATAGCACATAAGGTACCTCAGGGTTTGTGGTATATGGCCAATATACTACAGCTAAGGGCTGTATCCAGGCACTCCGCTAAGTCTGCATAAGAACAGCCCTTAGCCTATGGTATATTAGCCATATACCACTCCCCTCGGGTCTTATTGCTTAAATTCACTGTAGGTTTTTTGCAAACTTTACTGTAGTATTCGACTCTAGTGTTTTATGACACATGGAATACTGTAGTATTTACTGTAGTATACTGTAATATAGTAGTATTTACAGTTAACTATAGTATAAATACTGTAGTAAAATAACTGTAGTATATACTAAAGTAATTCATGTAGTGTTTTTTTCTAATTGTAATATACTGTAGTATTTACTGTGGTGTTTTTGCTGACTAAAGTGTTTTTTGCGTGTGACATTACGTAGTATTTACTACAGTATTTTTTCTCTGGATAATACTGTACCTCGTATTTACTATAGTATTCTACAGTATACTACAACATTCTATAGTAAGTACTACACATGATCGAGGAATACTACAGTGTGTAGTATAGTATTCTACAGTTTATTACAGAATTGTATCGTCAAGTAATGTAGTATTCTATAGTAAACTGCAGTATTTTTTCATGTATTTCAGAAATCTTAAGGAGATCCAACCTCTGATGCTAACTAACCCCCTTACCACAACTGTGGACTTCTGTTTTGCGTTTAAAATTTCCTTTAATCTTGAATTGTGAATTTCTCATCAGTTCATTGTGAGAGACTTACAAGAAACTGCCATCACCTGAGTCACTGACATGAGAAGGGGCTGGGAGAAAGGGAGGAGGAAAGTGGAGTTGGGGACAGTGTGAGCAATTCCAGAATCTCGCAATAAATAGGCTGGGTTAGAGTGTCTGGAACCATTACTCATTCTTCTTCCTTGACTCTTCTATCTATTCTATCCCAGCTCTGTCTTCACTTCAGTACGTTCTGTCTAGAGAGGAGCGCAGCTAGGGGGTTTAGCAAACAAACTAATCCTTGTTTCTGTAACAAAACCTGCTCTGCCTGTACTGTTCTGAGCCAAAGTATATTACATTATTGGGTTATGTTGCTCTATCTCTCTGGACTACACTGGAACCAATATGTTCTGCTTCCAGTTGATGATGAGGAGGAGGTGAGCTTCAACTGGGGAGACGTGGACCTGAGGTGAGTAGAAGATAGCAGGGGGGAGGAAGCATATGTTATGTTAGTGCACTGGGCTACCACAGTGACATTGCATTTTTATTACATTGTCATATTTTATGGCCACTTGCCATGTATAGAGTCAGTCTGCCATTTAACCCTAACACTAGGCTGTGTTAGTGCCTGAGTTAAAAGAGTAGAGATAAAATGCACCACACTACTTCTGTAGATGAAGTGTTGACGATTCCCTGTCCTGACTCCTGCCTCTCCCTCTGTACAGGAATGTCACGAATACCATCGGAATGGCTAGAGGAACTCCAAATTTTACAGTGAGTATCTCTGCTCTACCTCTCTTTTCTCTCCTTCATCCCTGTGGCACTCACATGCACTTTCACACATCCACTTCTCTAAATGTATTTTATATGTATTAATATTAGTTCAATAGCACCCTTGTATGCTACAATGAGCAGAGAGAGCTAGTCTGTGTTTATGGCTATGTGGGTTGGAATCTGTGAAAGGCACATTTATTTCTAGGTTAACTACGCTCTTTGTAATTTGAAATGAAAAAGTCAGTAAAATCAAACAAGATACTTCCAGAGACAGATTTCATCTACCAGTAAAAGTGCTGTTAATGAAACGTGTCCACAGACAGATTGAATCTGGGACTAGATATGACTGTATAGCAGTGTACTGTGAGTCCCTAGACAGACTTCTTCCTGTGAATGCCTTACTCATGTTATACAGTGCATGCTTGATCCCTTTCTGTATTTTCCCAGATTATTTTCCAGTTCAAACATGTTGTAGTTTTCCTCCATGGAACCTATAAACTGTAGGGTTTCATTTTCAGTTCTGCTTCCAACCCAATAATTTAAACATACCAAAATTGCAGCAGGTTTGCAGGCCTATGAGATCAATGTGTAATTGTATGAAATGGGGCAGTTGTGTGTGTGTGTGTGTGTGTGTGTGTGTGTGTGTGTGTGTGCGCACACTCCAGGGCCACAGGCAGGTTTGTACAGGTATTCCATATCTCTTTACTCCAATAAAAACCAGCTGCCGCTGCTATAACATAACATTCCAAGAAGTGTATGTAGGGGGAATGTAAAATGTAAACCATACACTCTGGCTTACCCACTTCTCTGTCTCTCTCTACCTTCCCTCTCTTGATATTTCTCCCCCTAACTCTGTTTTTCTTCTCACTGTCCTCTTACTGTCTTCCACTTTGTCCTTTGCTCTCTTTCTCTGCCACTCTCTCACTCGTCCTCTTCATCTATACCCATTCTGTCCCTGTCTTAACTTTTCTCTCTCTCTTACTCTACTCATCTCTCTCTTCCCCTCTCTTTGCCTCCCTCCACCTCTCCTCCTTTCTCTCTCTCCCTCTACCTCCTCTTCCCCCTACCTCCTTTCAGATTCCCAGCTCTACCAGCAGTACAGTGAGACGGCTCAGAACAGAGATCCTTAGTCAGTCTTGCTCCGACACCCCTCTCCATCTACGAGGAGCTCCCTGTCCCCCTGTCCCCCGTACCCTCCTCCCTGGCCCCCTCGCTCCCTCCTGCCCGCAGACCCTACCCTGCTCCCCCAGTCATCCACCCCCACTCTCTGTCCCACTCTGGCTCTACGTCCAGTGGCACCAGCGCCAAGTTCCTGCCCCTACCACAGCCGCCCCAGGCCCGCCCGGCCACGCCGCCCCCCCCAGCCAGGCCTTCCTCTCCCCGCCTCTCCATCTCCCTCACCCAGTCCCCAAGCCTGTGGCAGGAGATCCCTGAGGTCAGGAACAGTGCTAAGTTTGGGGAGCTGACTGAAGACCAGAGACGCCTGCAGTGAGGTAAACAAAAACTAACACAGCAGGACAACAGTTGACCCTTCAACCAGCGATGTCGATGATGACATTTGCCAGTTGCCTAGTAGCTAATGTTGATTTTTCTGGAGCCTGGATCTGTGGGTTCTCGGGGTAGTTGGAACAGTGCTTGTAATCTCCCTCTCCTACCACTCCTCTTTTTTTCTTCTTCCTGTCAGGTGCAGTTTGAGGTTGTAACTTCGGAAGCGTCGTACTGTCGTAGTCTGGACATCGTGGTGGACCACTTTGTCCAAGTCTAACTGCTCGAGGGTCTGTTGACTACTCAGGACAGGAACTGCTGTTCTCCAGGCTGGCCGACGTCCGAGCCATCAGCCACAGGTGAGAGGACTGGACTTATTTGTTTGTTCCTCAAACTAGCAAACCTACAGGCTGAAGGTCATGCGGCTCTCTCTAAGCCCTCTTTCTCTTTTTCTGTCAACGTTTACCTCATGTCTTTCTCTGTATTTGTTGTTCTCTTAGTTTTCTGTTGAAGCTGGAAGAGAGGGTGAATCTGATATGTGCACTTCACCGTGTGGCGACATCATCGCTTCACACTGTCAACGCTTCAAGAAGGTCTACGTGCCCTACCTCACCAACCAATCATATCAGGATGCCACTTACCAGAGACTCTGTGAGTCCTCCCCACTGTTCACTGATTGGACGACTCTTTCTGACGACTCTTTGTATTACTGCACATTTATATGTGTTTACATTGACTTACAAACAGCACATTTCAGCATTATTTCTCTCTCTCTCTCTCTCTCTCTCATCTGCCTTGCAGGATAGCCAGGGGTTTCAGGCGGGTAGTGGAGAAGTTGGACAGTGCAGTGTGTCCAGCGTCTTCCTCTTCGCTCCTTCCTCATCCTCCCCTTCCAGAGGATCACACGAATCAAGCTCCTTGTGCAGGTGTGTGTCGTGTGCTGTTTCTGTACGTGTGTGTATGTTTAAGTCACAATCTAAGTATGTGACTCCTTATAATCTCTTTCCACGGTCTCATTCTCCCCTTCTCAATCTCTCTCACTTCCCTCCATTTCTCTTTGTCTTTTTCTCTCAGAACATTGTGAAGAGAACAGCCCTGACACAGAGGAGAGGTCCAGGCCATCAAAGCTATGAAGCTACTGAGAGGTATGTAACCCCACCCCCCTCCCTCCTTCTGGTGGTGCACTGTTCATGATGTAGCCAAGAGATAACACAATTGTTAACCATCTCTCTTCCCTCTCCCCTCTGTCCTTCAGTTGAAGTCCAGGAGAGCAAGACAAAGTATTACTCAGATGAAGAGCATTGAGTCACTGGTCTCTCTCAGTGCCAGAGTGGACTTTGAATGCAGGGGTGAGTAACAAACTCACATCTGCCATGATCCCCTGCTTTACATGCTGTCCCTTGGACATTCCTGTGTTGGAACTGATCACAACAAGTTACAATACAAGTACAGCAGCAAGCTTTAACCGAGTTTAACGTATGTGTTTGTAGACTCTTCCCCTGGTCAGTCAGTCTCGTAGGCTGGTGAGAGAGAGACCAGTGACTGAGATGATGGATTTCTCTCTAAGGGAGACAGAGAGATTGTCTACCTGCACCTCTTCAATGACTACCTGCTGCTGTCACTGCACAAAGAGTGAGTCCCCTCTGACAACAAATCAAAGCAAACCACTTAGGAAATCGAGACTGATACTCACTTTTTATTATACGTTTTTCAATGTTCTCATCATTGGGCATTATTAACTCTCCCTCTCCACTCCTCTCCTTTTCTCTCCTCCCTCGCTCTAGAGGCAGGTTCACGGTGATAGACCATGCTCCAGTGTCAGAGCTGCGTGCTGGAACTGTCGGGGTCAAACTGCACTCTCTACAGAAGAACCTGTTCCGCCTCTACCTCAACAAGAAAGCCCTCCACTTAGCACCGACACACAATAAAGACAGAGAGGTTTGTGTCGCGTGAGTGTGTGCCTGTGCGTGTGTTACAAAGAGTGAGAGTAATGTAATCCACAGGTGTGTCTCAAAGTGTGTTTTCTTGTGATCTTTCAGAGGTGACAAACTGCGTTGGATCTCAGCTGTCTCCAGGCCCCATCCTGTTGGTTGACTACTCTGCAGCACAAGGTGGTAAAATGGCTACTCATGCCATCCAGCCTGCAGCATGGCCAGACAGTAGTGATATCTTGACCCTCATGACCTGCTGTATTGACCTCTGACCCTCTCTCCCACTCACACTTCACACAGTGCAGTGCATCCAGAGCCTCGGTTGCCCACCAATCAGACGAGCTGTCCCTGGAGAAAGCTGAGGTCTTCTGGTCCACCAGCAGAGCAGCACGTAGGGAGGAGCAGAACCACCCACTCCTGATTAGTTGTGGGAATACACAACATCTCCATACCTCAGTGTTTTTGTGTGTCTGAAAATGTGTGTTACTTTTTTAGATTTGCTTATTTTTCTTAAAACTCTTTCCCTTCTCTCCCTCCTCTTTCCTCTCCCCCTCTTTTCTCCCCGTTTCCCTCTCTCCTCTCCCTCTCTATCTCTATCTCTATCTCTCGCTCTCTCTCCTCCCTCTCTCTCTGTCGTTCCTCAGGTTGGGTGGAGGACCAGGCTGTCAGACAGACACAGAGGATGGAGACTCCTGAGTCCCATTTGGGAAACCATAGCCAGCCTCAGGGTCCGACAGCGCAACCTGTTGGATGCTCTCAAAATTACCACAGCCTGCAATACGACTAACCAACCACTGCTGACTGCACTGGGGGAATCCTAGTCACTGTGTATCAATGGAGTGGAGTTACTGTGTTCCTGTGGATTTGGACAGTGGATGAAACATCAGTGTTTCAGACTGGTTGTCCTCCGGCCTCACCCCTGCTTATTGGGGATGAACGGCAAGGGGATGAATGGCTTTAGAGGGTGCCTTAGACGGAGTGCCTTAGAGAGAGGCACTGGACTGACATGAATACCTGTAACACTTAAGCAGGAGTGCCAACGTAAATGTTGGAAGGCTTTTGGAGGTGTCCTGGGAGTGTCTAGGGTAGCCTTGTAAATCGGGAACCCTGGCATGAAAGTCGATGGACTACAACAGGCTGTATTGGAAATCAGCAAACATCTTAAGACTGTAAATACATGGTATGATACACCATGTCAGTGGACAAGTGTTTTGCAATAGAGGTTATATTAAAGGGAAATTTGTCTTTAAATAAAATGTTTCTATATATTCCGGTCAATTTATTTTTGTGTTTATTACAAAGATTTTCACATAAATTACTTTTATGGTGGGTACTTATTGGATGACACTCAAACTGAATTATTCCACTGCTCTATGTTTAAGCATACTTCAGTCTAAGACTACCATTGTTGAAGTGGTTTGGTGGTGACATCAAAATGAGGGTGTAGTACTAAACAAATAATCAGCGATTGGATAATCTTTACCAATCAGAGTATCAAAGCCAATGACAGAAATTTTAGCGCAGCTTTACCCACACTGTCTCTGGCTCTTCAACCCATTGGTTTCTGGGACCAATCAGAATGGTTATAATGTGTTTGCTTTCTAGAAATCGTCGGGAGGTACTCAGATCCAAACTCATTGTGTAGGAAGAAACTTTAATGTCCGTGGGCATGACGTAGCTTTGGCTGGAACAAGGAGTTTTGGTAGCTTTGAAAAGGGTACTTAATCCCCCTTTGAGATACAGAAGAGTAGGAGATAAAGAGTGGTTGTATGCACATTGTTAAGAATGTTGAAAGTGCTGTGAGTACAATTGAAGTGCAATACATTCCAGGACTGCATACACAATTTTATGGCAAAAAGAGGTAACAATGATCAAATAATATGTTCTGTCTGTGTTGAGCAGACTGAGAAAGTATGCTTTGGAAATAAAGGATGATTCTCATGAATATTAATGGTCCCTCCACCTATAAATTAATGTAGGCCTGTGTGAAATATCTTTATTCATTTTCTGACTACTGTTTTTGATACAATAGTGAAATTTCAGGAACAGCAGGAGAACTTGGCCTACATTAAGGACTTTTAACGCCTTAAATCAATAGTAGCTGGTCCCTTGGATAGACTGAACACAACTATGTTTTCAGCCCTGACTTAAAGTGTACTTTTTCAGGACACATCGTATGCAACGTCTGGCACGTATGCAACGTCTGGCGTAAGAGGAAGGTTCTCCTGGCCCAGTTTTACAACAATTTAATTGGTTGACTAAAACGTAAATCAAGCAAAACCGAGTCAGAGAGTCGGGAAACAGCACTATTACTCCAACGGGAGCATTATAAACAAAATAAAACGCCGTCCCCAACTCTGCCCGAGTGGTTAAAAACGTTGTCCATCAGCGCAAACAACGTTCATTGGTCTCTAAATCACTCAAATTGGGCGTTACTGTATATGTTGTTGTTTCTGGGCATAAGAAGTATCTAGCTAGTTAGAACAGTCGGCTATTTAAGAATATATTTAATTTAGGTCCGTTGATATAAATTGAATCGAAAATCTTAACTGTTTTTTGTGCTCATTATATGATAGCGTTGGTTACGTGAAGAGTCGGTGGAAAGATCGGTGTGGAATTTTCCACTTGTATTTGTTTTTATTCCGTTTTGGTGAGTGAGTGTTTGACTCTTGATTCCTTGTCTTCGCTTCGACTGTGCAGCATATCCTCAATCTCGGCAAAAAAAGCTCATTGGCTTTGATCGATTTTGTTGGCATGTATTGGCTCTCGTTTGGATGCCATGTGAATGCGTTTTTATACAGCAATAAAGGATTAGCCATAACATTCGCTTGCAACATAAGCTAGCTACTGTAGCCACTAACGTCAACGTTAGCCTATCAGCTGACCAAACCCGAAACTATGTAAATAATGGCGTGGCCACCTGCCATGTCTGAAAAACCACAACAGTAGGCTACAGTAGTTGGCTGTGATAGAAACATGGGGGCTATGCAGAATCAAACTCTTTAACCTGTTGCTATTATGATCATACATGTTAGCTATGCGTTACCTTGGCTATCACATGATGTTTTGTAAATAAGATGTCGCTAATTTAGCCATCCATTAGAAAGCTGCCATTGTTCCGCAAAGGAACTATACAGTTGTACATTTTCCATATATAATCTCAATATTTAGTTTACAAGCAAGTGCAAATATAATGTTATATATGCATATCCACATTTATAAAGTTTAAAGAAAAAAAAAACGTATAAACATTGTAGACCACTCTACATACAATACATGATTTCAAATGATTGGTTGTCAAGACAACATACAGTAGCCAATCTGACTCTCCCATGACCAGTTTGCTTTTTGTGTACGCCTGATCCATCTACGGTGCCCATATGATTGTATATGTCATCATGGTCTTGTGTACCTGATCCATCTACCGCAAATTTTTAATATGTTGTTTTTATGTCATTGGTCTTGTGTACCTGATCCATCTACGTTGCACATGCTGTGTTGTTATGTCATCATGGTCTTGTTACCTGATCCATCCAAGTTTGTGCCCATGCTGTTGCTAGTGTCATCGTGGTCTTGTGTACCTGATCCATCTACGGTGCACATGCTGTTGTTGTTATGTCATGCATGGTCTTGTGTACCGATCCATCTACGGTGCACTATGCTGTTGTTGTTACAATCATCATGGTCTTGTATACCTGATCCATCTACGGTGCACATGCTGTTGTTGTTATTCATCATGGTCTTGTCTACCTGATCCATCTACGGATTGCACATGCTGTTGTTCTTATGTCATCATGGTCTTGTGTACCTGATCCATCTACGGTGCACATGCTGTTGTTTATGTCTGGTCTAAACTGTGTACCTGATCCATCCACGGTACACATGCTGTTGATACGTACGTCATCTGGTCTTGTGTACCTGATCCATCTACGTGCCCATGCTGTTGTTTTATGTCATCGATCTTGTGTACCTGAAAGTCCATCTACGGTGCACATGCTGTTGTTGTTATGTCATCATGGTCTTGTATACCTTGATCCATCTACGGTGCACATGCTGTTGTTTATTATGTCATCATGGTCTTGTGTACTGATCCATCTAC
>NW_025538264.1:0-21229 GCF_020615455.1 Coregonus clupeaformis | reverse complement strand
AGTCAGACCCGCCGATGTCAGCTTCCTGCCTCCTGTTTGTCTCCGGGCCTCTAGAGGTCATCTGTGTTCCCCCTCTGCCTTAGTTCTTCCTCGTGTGTCCTAATTAGCTTGATCCAGGTCACCTGTGCCTTGTTTCCCCTTGTGTATTTTAGCTGTGTGTTTTTCCCTTGTTTCTCACTTGGTTATTGAGTCCTGGCTATGTGTCTCCTGCTTTGTTCCACCGTGTCTTTCCAAGTAAGGTTTTCTAAGTTATCTTTAGTTTGTTTTTCTCCCTCGTGGAGTTATTTTGTGTTGCCTCCTGTTTTGTTAACATACCTCTTTCTGAGAAGAACTTTTGTTGGACTATTTGTGAATGGCGAAGAACCTTTGTTTTTACATTAAATCTACTGGCCTGGAGTATTGCCTTGGGTGTTTCATTTGGGTCCTACTACACCTCCTCTGTGGCTAAGGGGTATTACCCCCAGCTCTCCACATCTGAGACCGGAGTTCTAGCACGGCTTGTGACAGAATAACCAAGTCAATCATGGACCCAGAAACACTCCAGTTCCCAGGACCTGTTGGCGGTGATCACTCGACATGAGGCTTCTTTCCAGCGCCATGAAGCCGTTCTCAGCCGACAAGAGGAGCTGATGGCTAGACATTCTCAACTCCTGGCCGAAATGATGAGTTCCCTTCACCAGCTCTTTGAACGCCTCCTTGGTCCTCTCCCTTCCCCCAGGTCACCTCCCAGTGACGACAGGCCTTCTCGGTTGGCGGAGCCCCGACTACCACCTCCCAAGCCCTTTTCTGGGGATCCAAGCTCTTGCCAGGGTTTCCTCACCCAATGCTCCCTCACCTTCGAGCTCCAATCCTCAAGTTTTCCCACAGACCGTTCCAAGATTGCCTACATCATTACCCTTCTTTCAGACAAGGCGCTCGCCTGGGCCTCTGCGGTGTGGCAGTCCCAGGGAGGCCTGTTGTGATTCCCACGCTGCATTTGTAGAAGAGTTCAAGCGGGTGTTCGATCATCCTGTCAGTGGGCGGGAGGCTTCCAAGCGCCTACTGTCTCTCCGTCAGGGCTCCCAAGCACGGCAGATTTCGGCCATTGATTTTCGGACCATAGCAGCAAGGAGCGGATGGAATGATGAAGCGCTGAGGGTCTGCTTTCAGGGAGGGTTATCTGAGCCCCTTCAAGATGAGTTAGCCACCCGAGAACCAGCTGGAGATCTCGAGTCCCTCATAGCCTTGGCCATCCGCCTGGACAATCGTCTAAGAGAGCGGAGAACGGCTCGCCGCCAGGTGTCTCAGTCCCAAGTTCCTCGGAGCAGCTCTGTTTCTCCTGTTTGGACTCCGTCATTCAGAGCTTCCCCGGCTCCTGAACTGCTCCAGGATTCCCCGGAGAGCATGCAGTTAGGCCCGTTCCAGGCTTTCTCCCAATGAAAGGAACGTCGCATGAGGGAGCCGTCGGTGCCTCTACTGCGGGGTTGCCGGCCACTTCCGATCCACTTGCCCCGAGCTTTGGAAACGCCAGTCCCCGCCCAGCTACAGGAGGGCTGTGATGGGGAGAATTAGAGCTCCTCCTACTAACGCTGTCCTGGCTATTCCAGCCACTCTGTCCTGGGAGGGCCACCAGCATCGGGTCCAGGCTATGATCGATTCCGGTGCCGCAGGTGATTTCCCTGGATGTAACCTTGGCTAAGGGAACTTAAGATCCCTACCCAACTACTTCCTCATCCCCAGGCAGTTACAGCCTTAGATGGCAGACCTCTGGAACCAGGAAAGGTTACAGAGGCGACTCAGTCCCTGCGACTTACCATCTCTCAACACCAGCAGGAGGAAACCTTCTATCTCATTGACTCTCCCGAGTATCCTATTATCCTGGGTCACCCCTTGGCTATGCAGACATAATCCCCAGATCGACTGGCCTACTGGCACCATTCTAAGCTGGGGTCCCACTTGCCAACTCACCTGCATGCTTCAGAGTCCCTCAGCCCCTAGTACCCAGTTTCAAGAGTCTGTTGACGTCTCCCTAGTCCCCAGTGTTTACCATCGGTTCAAGGCTGTGTTCAGCAAGGCCCGGGCTACTTCCTTACCGCCTCATCGCACGTATGACTGTGCCATTGATCTACTCCCTGGGTGCTGCCCTCCTAGAGTCGGATCTTTTCCTTGTCCTCCCCGAGCACGCAGCTATGGACACCTACATTAAGGAGTCCTTGGCAGCCGGCCTCATCCATGCCTCTACTTCCCGGCTGGGGCGGGCTTCTTTTTGTTGAAAAGAAGGACGGGGGTCTTAGGCCTTGTATTGATTACCGGGACTCAACAAGATCACGGTTCGGAATCGATATCCTCTTCCTCTCATGGCCACTGCTTTTGAGCTGCTTCAAGGGGCTTCCATTTTTTCTAAACTGGATCTCCGCAATGCTTACCATCTCGTGCGCGGATCCGGCAAGGTGACGAATGGAAGACGGCGTTCAACACGCCCACGGGGCACTATGAATATCGGGTGATGCCGTTCGGGCTCACCAATGCCCCCCGCAGTATTCCAAGCCCTGATTAATGATGTTCTCCGGGATATGCTTAATCTGTTCGTCTTCGTATCCCTGGACGATATCCTCATCTTCTCGAGGTCACTGAAGGAGCATGAGGGGCATGTTAGCCGGGTTCTCCAGAGGCTCCTTGACAATCACCTCTATGTTAAACCTGAGAAGTGTGAATTTCATGTTTCTCAGACTCAGTTTCTCGGGTTTATTGTCACTCCCGGGCACCTAGAGATGGATCCCAAGAAGGTCGAAGCGGTCCGCAGCTGGCCCACACCTGCCACGGTCAAGGAGGTTCAACGGTTCATTGGCTTTTCTAACTTCTATCGGAAGTTCATCAAGAATTTCAGCTCAGTGGTAGACCCCTTGACGACGCTTACCAAGGGAGGAGGGACCAAGGTTCACTGGGGTCCGGAAGCAGCAGGGGCCTTCGAGATCTCAAGCGCCGCTTCACGTCTGCTCCGATTCTGGTGACTCCTGACCCAGAAAGACCTTTCGTGGTGGGAGGTGGACGCCTCAGAGGTGGGGGGTGGGAGCCGTCCTGTCACAGAGGGGTGAGGATGGGAGATTACACCCTTGTGCCTTCATGTCTCGCCGCCTGTCTGAGGCCGAGCGCAACTACCACGTGGGGGATCTAGAGTTGCTTGCAGTAAAACTGGCCTTGGAAGAGTGGCGCCATTGGCTTGAGGGGGCTCAGCACCCGTTCCAGGTTCTCACAGACCACAAGAACCTGGAATATCTCCAACAGGTTAAGCGGATGAACCCTCAGCAAGCACGATGGTCCCTTTTCTTTAATCGATTCCAGTTCCTCCTGTCTTACCGACCTGGCACCAAGAACGTCTGGCCGGATGCCCTGTCTCGAGCCTATTCTCCCGAGGTACAAGAGAAGCCCTTGGCATCGATTATTCCGAGGTCTAGGATCTTCGCACCTCTTCAGTGGGCACTAGAAAGAGGGTACGAGAAGCCCTTGTCCATGAGCCCGATCCAGGCGGTGGTCCTGCCGGGTCGCCTGTACGTTCCTCTCTCTGTTCGGGGCCCGCGTCTTGCAGTGGGGTCATGAGTCGCCCTTGACATGCCATCCAGGCAGTGCTCGCACACTGGAATTCCTCCGACGGCACGGTTTTGGTGGCCGTCCATCAAGAAGGACGTGCAGGTCTATGTTGAGGCCTGCCCGGTGTGCAACCAGGGAAAGTCGACGCGCCAGCGACCCCAGGGACTGCTCCATCCCTTACCTATTCCTCGAAGGCCATGGTCACACCTTTCTCTGGACTTTGTTACGGGACTTCTCCATCCCAGGGCAACACCGTCATCCTAGTGATCGTTGACCGGGTTCTCAAGGCTGCCCGGTTTATTCCCCTGCCCAAGCTGCCCTCGGCTAAGGAGACTGCTGAGCTCCTCATGAACCATGTCTTCCGGATATTTGGCATTCCCCTGGACGTGGTCTCGGACCGAGGTCCCCAATTCTCGTCCCGGTTTTGGGGGCCTTCTGCAGGCTTATTGGGGCTACAGCCAGCCTATCGTCAGGGTTCCATCCAGAGTCTAATGGCCAAAACGGAACGGATTAATCAGGATCTGGAGACCACCCTGCGGTGTATGGCGGCCAGTAATCCCACGTCTTGGGCCACCTATATCATTTGGGCTGAATATGCCCACAACACCCCTCCAGTCTTCAGCCACCGGATTGTCCCCCTTCCGAATGCCAGTTCGGTTACAACCCCTCCATTATTTCCAGAGGAAGAGGGCGCAAGTTGGTGTTCCCTCGGCCCAGCGCTTTGTCCAACGCTGCTAGGCGGACCTGGAAGAAGGCCAGGTGTATCCTCCCCTTCGGACCTCCCAGAGATACCAAAGTCAGGCTAATCGACACCGCCGGACGGCCCTAGTTTCCGAGCTGGTCAGAGAGTTTGGTTGGCCACTAAGAACCTGCCCCTCCGGGTCGAATCCAAGAAGCTTTCCCAGAGATACATCGGCCCTTTCCGCATTGCTAGAAAGGTTAACCCTGTTTCGTATCGTTTGGTTCTGCCTCGCTCCCCTTAGAGTTAACCCCACTTTCCATGTTTCACTCCTTAAACCTGTCTTGTCTTCTCCTTTGCCCCCCCACGCAGACCCCCGCCACCTCCCAGGATCATTGACGGCCAGCCAGCCTACACAGTCCGCCGGATACTGGACTCCCGGAGGGTCCAGAACTCTCTGCAGTATCTGGTGGACTGGGAGGGCTACGGGCCAGAGGAGCGCTCCTGGGTTCCAGCCAGGGACATCCTGGACCCAGGTTTGATCCGAGATTTTCGCACCCTGGGGCCGGGGTGTTCTGGAAGGAACGTCAGGAGTCGTTCCTAGAGGAGGGGTCCTGTCAGCTTCCTGCCTCCTGTTTGTCTCCGGGCCTCTAGAGGTCATCTGTGTTCCCCTCTGCCTTAGTTCTTCCTCGTGTGTCCTAATTAGCTTGATCCAGGTCACCTGTGCCTTGTTTCCCCTTGTGTATTTTAGCTGTGTGTTTTCCCCTTGTTTCTCACTTGGTTATTGAGTCCTGGCTATGTGTCTCCTGCTTTGTTCCACCGTGTCTTTCCAAGTAAGGTTTCCTAAGTTATCTTTAGTTTGTTTTTCTCCCCCTCGTGGAGTTATTTTGTGTTGCCTCCTGTTTTGTTAACATACCTCTTTCTGAGAAGAACTTTTGTTGGACTATTTGTGAATGGCGAAGAACCTTTGTTTTTACATTAAATCTACTGGCCTGGAGTATTGCCTTGGGTGTTTCATTTGGGTCCTACTACACCTCCTCTGTGGCTAAGGGGTATTACCCCCAGCTCTCCACATCTGAGACCGGAGTTCTAGCACGGCTTGTGACAGCCGAGAGTAGTGATTCTAGTCGGGCGGGCGGGTGCAAGCAGCGTTCGATTGAAGAGCATGCATTTAGTTTTACTAGCGTTTAAGAGCAGTTGGAGGCCACGGAAGGAGTGTTGTATGGCATTGAAGCTCGTTTGGAGGTTTGTTAACACAGTGTCCAATGAAGGGCCAGATGTTTACAAAATGGTGTTGTCTGCGTAGAGGTGGATCTGAGAGTCACCAGCAGCAAGAGCGACATCATTGATATACACAGAGAATAGAGTCGGCCCGAGAATTGAACCCTGTGGCACCCCCATAGAGACGGTCCAGACAACAGGCCCTCCGATTTGACACATTGAACTCTATCTGAGAAGTAGTTGGTGAACCAGGCAAGGCAGTCATTTGAGAAACCAAGGCTATTTAGTCTGCCAACAAGAATGCGGTGATTGACAGAGTCAAAAGCCTTGGCCAGGTCGATATAGACGGCTGCACAGTACTGTCTTTTATCGATCGCGGTAATTATATCGTTTAGGACCTTGAGCGTGGCTGAGGTGCACCCATGACCAGCTTGGAAACCAGATTGCATAGCGGAGAATGTACGGTGGGATTCGAAATGGTCGGTGATCTGTTTGTTAACTTGGCTTTCAAATACTTTCGAAAGGCAGGGCAGGATGGATATAGGTCTGTAAGAGTTTGGATCTAGAGCGTCACCCCCTTTGAAGAGGGGGATGATCGCGGCAGCTTTCCAATCTCTGGGGATCTCAGATGATACGAAAGACAGGTTGAACAGGCTAGTAATAGGGGTTGCGACAATTTCCGCGGCTAATTTTAGAAAGAAAGGGTGTATATTGTCTAGCCCAGCTGATTTGTAGGGGTCCAGATTTAGCAGCTCTTTCAGGACATCAGCTATCTGAATTTGGGTGAAGGAGAAGCAGGGGGGGCATGGGCAAGTTGCAGCGGAGGGTGCAGAGCTGGTGGCTGGGGTAGGGGTAGCCAGGTGGAAAGCATGGCCAGCCGTAGCAAAATGCTTATTGAAATTCTCGATTATCGTAGATTTATCGGTGGTGACAGTGTTTCCTAGCCTCAGTGCAGTGGGTAGCTGGGAGGAGGTGCTCTTATTCTCCATGGACTTTACAGTGTCCCAAAACTTTTTGGAGTTAGTGCTACAGGATGCAAATTTCTGTTTGAAAAAGCTAGCCTTTGCTTTCCTAACTGATTGTGTATATTGGTTCCTGACTTCCCTGAAAAGTTGCATATCGCGGGGGCTGTTCGATGCTAATGCAGTACGCCACAGGATGTTTTTGTGCTTGTTAAGGGCAGTCAAGTCTGGGGTGAACCAGGGGCTATATCTGTTCTTAGTTCTGAACTTTTTTGAATGGGGCATGCTAATTTAAGATGGAGAGGAAAGCACTTTTGAAGAACATCCAGGCATCCTCTACTGACGGAATGAGGTCAATATCCATCCAGGATACCCGGGCTAGGTCAATTAGAAAGGCCTGCTCGCTGAAGTGTTTTAGGGAGCGTTTGACAGTGATGAGGAGTGGTCGTTTGACCGCGGACCCATTACGGACGCAGGCAATGAGGCAGTGATCGCTGAGATCCTGGTTGAAGACAGCGGGGGTGTATTTATAGGGTAAATTAGGGTTTTAGGGTTGTGCCTGGTAGGTTCCTTGATCATTTGTGTGAGATTGAGGGCATCTAGTTTAGATTGTAGGACGGCCGGGGTGTTAAGCATATCCCAGTTTAGGTCACCAAGCAGTACGAACTCTGAGGATAGATGGGGGGCAAGCAATTCTCATATGGTGTCCAGGGCACAACTGGGGCTGAGGGGGGTCTGTAGCAAGCGGCAACAGTGAGAGACTTATTTCTGGAAAGGTGGATTTTTAGAAGTAGAAGCTCAAACTGTTTGGGCACAGACCTGGATAGTATGATAGAGCTCTGCAGGCTATCTCTACAATAGATTGCAACTCTGCCCCCTTTGGCAGTTCTATCTAGACGGAAAATGTTGTAATTCGGGATGGACATTTCTGCATTTTTGGTGGCCTTCCTAAGCCAGGATTCAGACACTGCTAGAACATCAGGGTTGGCAGAGTGTGCTAACGCAGTGAATAACTCAAACTTGGGGAGGACGCTTCTGATGTTGACATGCAAGAATCCATGGCTTTTACGGTTACAGAAGTCAACAAATGATAGCGCCTGGGGAATAGGAGTGATACTGGGGGCTACAGGGCCTGGGTTAACCTCTATATCACCAGAGGAACAAAGGAGGAATAGAATAAGGATACGGCTAAAGGCTTTAAGAACTTGTCTTCTAGTGTGTTGGGTACAGAGAATAAAAAGGGCAGATTTCCGGGCGTTGTAGAATAGATTCAGGGCATTATGTACAGACAAGGATTTGGAAGGATATGAGTACAGTGGAGGTACACCTAAGCATTGGGTAACGATGAAAGTGGTAGCATCACTGGAGGTACCGATTGAGCCGGTCTCCGCGTGTATGGGGGGTGGGACAAAGGAGCTCTCTGAGGCTCGTTGAGCGGGACTGGGGGCTCTACAGTGAAATAGTACAATAAGAACTAGCCCAAACAGCAATAGGCTAGGTATACTGACATGGGAGAGGAGCATAATGCAATCACAGGTGTTATTCGAGATGGCTAAGACAACAACTGGTAATGGCGACGAAAGCTGTGATGGCGTAATCAACTCTTAGCCAGGAGAGACTGGCATGCATAGTATTAATATTAGCCCTCTGATTACAATGAATAGCAAGACGTGCCACTCTGTTCTGGACCAGCTGCAGCTTAACTTGGTCTTTCTTTGCAGCACTTGACCACATGACTGGACGATAATCAATATAAGTTAAAACTAGAGCCTGCAGGACTTGCTTTGCGGAGTGTGGTGTCAAAAAAGCAGAGCGTCTCTTTATTACAGACAGACCTCTCCCCATCTTTACAACCATTGAATATATGTGTTTTGACCATGCCAGTTTACAATCTAAGGTAACACCAAATAATTTAGTATCCTCAACTTGTTCAACAGCCACACCATTCATTACCAGATTCAGCTGAGGTCTAGAACTTAGGGAATGATTTGTACCAAATACAATACTCTTAGTTTTAGAAACAGACTGCACCTCTTTGTTAAGGGTTTCAGTGACTTCATTAGCTGTGGTTGCTGATGTGTATATGGTTGAATCATCAGCATACATGGACACACATGCTTTGTTTAATGCCAGTGGCAGGTCATTGGTAAAAATTGAAAAGAGTAGAGGGCATAGAGAGCTGCTCTGCAGTACACCACACTTTACATGTTTGACATTAGAGAAGCTTCCATTAAAGAAAACCCTCTGAGTTTAATTAGATAGATAGCTCTGAATCCACAATATGGCAGAGGTTGAAAAGCCATAACACATAAGTTTTCTCAACAACAGGTTATGGTCAATAATATCAAAGGCTGCACTGAAATCTAACAGTACAGCTCCCACAATCTTATTATTATCCATTTCTTTCAACCAATCATCAGTCATTTGTGTCAGTGCAGTAAATGTTGAGTGCCCTTCTCTATAAGCATGCTGAAAGTATTTTCTTAATTTGTTTACAGAGAAGTACATTGTATTTGGTCAAACACCATTTTTTCCAACAGTTTACTAAGAGCTGGCAGCAAGCTGATAGGTCTGCTGTTAGAACCAGTAAAGGCCGCTTTACCAGTCTTGGGTAGCGGAATGACTTAGGCTTCCCTCCAGGCTTGAGGACAAAGACTTTCCTCTAGGCTCAGATTCAAGATATGACAGATAGGAGTGGCTATAGAGTCAGCTACCATCCTTAGTAGCTTTCCATCATATTATCTAAGTTGTCAATGCCAGGAGGTTTGTCAATTTTCCCACCTCTCCCACACTAACTTTACAAAAGTCAAACTTGCAATGCTTTTCTTTCATTATTAGTTTTTTTAATACATGACTATGATAGCTCACAGTTTGTTATTGGCATTTCCTGCCTAAGTTTGCCCACTTTGCCAATTAAGTAATCATTAACCTCTACGGGATCGGTGTCTCGTATACGGGACGGTTGAGTTAACGTGAGCTAATGTGATTAGCATGAGTGTTGTAAGTAACAGAAAACTTTCCAGGACATAGACATGTCTTATATGGGCAGAAAGCTTAAATTCTTGTTAATTGAACTGCACTGTCCAGTAGCTATTACAGTGAAAAAATACCATGCTATTGTTTGAGGAGAGTGCACAACAACAAAAAACGTATCACGGCAACTGGTTTGAGACATTCACCTCTGAAGGTAAATAATGTACTTACATTCAGTAATCTTGCTCTGATTTGTCATCCTAAGGGTCCCAGAGATCAAATGTAGCATAGTTTTGTTTGATAAAATTAATTGTTATATTCTGCTGTCTCTGGCTCCACACCCACCCCGCCCAGTCATCTAGATGTGTGAAAGTTTGTGTATAAGCTAATGATCCATCATGTATGACATTCCTGGGAGTGTGTAAACTTACATTTTGTATTACCATATCATTTTTGTATCTTCTCTATAGTTATGTACTTGAAAATGTATCAATTGACCAATTCGGCACATTTGGGCAGACTTGATACAAAATAGTCCAATATTGCAATGCTTCCCTGGATCAATCTGAAACTATGCACACACACGGCTGTCATCTACTGGCCAAAATCTAAATTGCGCCTAAACTGCATATTGTGGCCTTTCACTTGCATTTCAAAGATGATGGAACAGAAAAAAAATAGAAAACACATGTTTTTTTGTTTGTATTATCTTTTACCAGATCTAATGTGTAATATACTCCTACATTAATTTCACATTTCCACAAACTTCAAAGTGTTTCCTTTCAAATGGTATCTAGAATATGCATATCCTTGCTTCAGGTCCTGAGCTACAGGCAGTTAGATTTGGGTATGTCATTTTAGGCGAAAATTGAAAAAAAGGGTCAGATCCCTAAGAGGTTAAATTAATTGGCAACATCAAATGATTTTGTGATGAATAAGCCATCTGATTCGTTGAAAGATGGAGTTGAATTTGTCTTTCTGCCCATCATTTCATTTAAAGTACTCCAAAGTTTTTTTTCCATCATTCTTTATATCATTGATTTTGGCTTCATAATACAGTTTCTTCTTCTTTTTTTGAGTTTAGTTACATCATTTCTCAATTTGCAGTAAGTCAGCCAGACAGATGTGCAGCCAGACTTATTAGCCACATCTCTTTCAGCCTTACAGCTTTTCAATTCCTCATCAATCTGTGGAGCATTAACAGTTCTAACAGTCGGTTTCTTAACAGCTGCATGCTTATCAATAATTGGAAGAAGCAATTTCATAAATTCATCAAGTGCAGCATCTGGATGCTCCTTATTAATCACATCAGACCAACAAATATTTTTTATATCATCCACATAAGAGCCACAGCAAAATATTTCGTATGATCTCTTATACACTATTCCTCTGGTTTAATCAAACAATAGGTTAGGAGAAAAACACTAATCATTCAAGTTAGCATGTCCCACCGATATACAGAGGGGAAAAAAAGTATTTAGTCAGCCACCAATTGTGCAAGTTCTCCCACTTAAAAAGATGAGAAAGGCCTGTAATTTCCATCATAGGTACACGTCAACTATGACAGACAAATTGAGAAAAAAAAATCCAGAAAATCACATTGTAGGATTTTTAATGAATTTATTTACAAATTATGGTGGAAAATAAGTATTTGGTCACCTACAAACAAGCAAGATTTCTGGCTCTCACAGACCTGTAACTTCTTCTTTAAGAGGCTCCTCTGTCCTCCACTCGTTACCTGTATTAATGGCACCTGTTTGAACTTGTTATCAGTATAAAAGACACCTGTCCACAACCTCAAACAGTCACACTCCAAACTCCGCTATGGCCAAGACCAAAGAGCTGTCAAAGGACACCAGAAACAAAATTGTAGACCTGCACCAGGCTGGGAAGACTGAATCTGCAATAGGTAAGCAGCTTGGTTTGAAGAAATCAACTGTGGGAGCAATTATTAGGAAATGGAAGACATACAAGACCACTGATAATCTCCCTCGATCTGGGGCTCCACGCAAGATCTCACCCTGTGGGGTCAAAATGATCACAAGAACGGTTAGCAAAAATCCCAGAACCACACGGGGGGACCTAGAGAATGACCTGCAGAGAGCTGGGACCAAAGTAACAAAGCCTACCATCAGTAACACACTACGCCGCCAGGGACTCAAATCCTGCAGTGCCAGACGTGTCCCCCTGCTTAAGCCAGTACATGTCCAGGCCCGTCTGAAGTTTGCTAGAGTGCATTTGGATGATCCAGAAGAGGATTGGGAGAATGTCATATGGTCAGATGAAACCAAAATAGAACTTTTTTGGTAAAAACTCAACTCGTCGTGTTTGGAGGACAAAGAATGCTGAGTTGCATCCAAAGAACACCATACCTACTGTGAAGCATGGGGGTGGAAACATCATGCTTTGGGGGCTGTTTTTTCTGCAAAGGGACCAGGACGACTGATCCGTGTAAAGGAAAGAATGAATGGGGCCATGTATCGTGAGATTTTGAGTGAAAACCTCCTTCCATCAGCAAGGGCATTGAAGATGAAAGCGTGGCTGGGTCTTTCAGCATGACAATGATCCCAAACACACCGCCCGGGCAACGAAGGAGTGGCTTCGTGAAGCATTTCAAGGTCCTGGAGTGGCCTAGCCAGTCTCCAGATCTCAACCCCATAGAAAATCTTTGGAGGGAGTTGAAAGTCCGTGTTGCCCAGTGACAGCCCCAAAACATCACTGCTCTAGAGGAGATCTGCATGGAGGAATGGGCCAAAATACCAGCAACAGTGTGTGAAAAACCTTGTGAAGACTTACAGAAAACGTTTGACCTGTGTCATTGCCAACAAAGGGTATATAACAAAGTATTGAGAAACTTTGTTATTGACCAAATACTTATTTTCCACCATAATTTGCAAATAAATTCATTAAAATCCTACAATGTGATTTACTGGATTTTCTTTTCTCATTTTGTCTGTAATAGTTGACGTGTACCTATGATGAAAATTACAGGCCTCTCTCATCTTTTTAAGTGGGAGAACTTGCACAATTGGTGGCTGACTAAATACTTTTTTTCCCACTGTATATGAAGAACCAGAGGATTTCTTGTGAACTTCACATTAAGAACAATATTTCATTGAAGCAATGCCACAATCGCAACATGAATCCATTCTCAATAAATCCAAAAAGGTTTTTAAGTAAATCTGAACAAACCAATTACAGTTTGGAATGGACATGTGTTATTTTATTGAACAGGAAGTGATGTGGCTAGGTCCTCCATGCAGAGCTCAGGTCTAATGAGACTTTAGTTTCACTGGGATTACATTCAGTTGAGTTGCATGGGCTTGTGTTGATAGCCACTCTGTATGGACTCAGTAGCGTTAAGTTGAAGATGGTATCAAAAACACAATCCCATTTTATCCACTGAACCATTGCAATTCTACACTGTAAGCTGTCACCCTGTTAGCATTGAAGGGCCTGGTGAAATAGGAATGCATTTGAGGTAAAATGTCCCTGGTTTTATTGAGTCTCAGTAATAATGATTTTATGTGTCTGTGAAACAGGGACATGTTGTAAACATCTCATAATATTCCTATTCATGTCACTTTCATAGAGCCTATACTTTGGCTTTACAAGGAAGAAAATACATCATTATTCATCTCGTTTTCCCAAGCATGCCTACGTATATTCTCCACGAAGACACTGACAAACAGGTATGACAGTTTTTAGATGCTGTAAATAAGAGAAAATCTGTATTTTCTGTCTACAGCTTTCATAATAATTCACTCTAACATCTTAGACTACCCACCCCAAAATAATAAAATATTAGAAAACAGATCAATGTATTATTTCTGGATGTTAACTGATACATTTCAAAATACATTTGTACCACCCATTTCAACTGGAATTTATGTTGTTCCTGTTTGTGTAGCCAGCCTGCAATGTGTCATCTGGTTTTGGGCCAAAGTGTCCATTTCATTTTCTATAAAAACTAGTTACAGATACCAACATGAAAAATAAATATATTTTTTTCGCTCCCAAGCTGCCCCTCAGTCCCATTCAGGAAAGATGGGCTTACTAATATTAACTTTGATATATTCCTCTTCTGATCTCGTTAGAAGATGTGCTCCATGTTCTGCTTCAATCAAAACAATTATCTACAGCCAACCAGTATAGAAGCAGAGCTGAAGGAGCCAATACTACACAGTTACGTTGATAAGCTTCAGACTCCCACTCATTGAGAAGACCACTTGGCCACTCACTTGTTTTAGAGAGTTTAAATATTGTTATGAATATTATTAGAGTAGCTAACAGTGGTTTCAATTATTCTGCTGAAAATAGAAAACAAATACTGTATCAAATAAAGTAGGACTTTTTTAATAGGACTCCTTTTAGGACGACTGAGAGTATTAGAAACCCCTGGATGACCCAGGATGATTGCAGTGAGAGATGTGGTATGGCGGTCAGGCTATCCACCAAGCTCAGGATGACATGATTCCACAATTATCATACATTTGTCTTCCCCTCAGTGTCAACTAAAACACACAGTATGGTTGAGATCTGCACGACCAAACATAATCACATTTTACCATAGTACACAGACAAGGGGGAGAAGTGCACTTTTGATCATTCATCTCCTCATCATTGGTGTCATTATGTTTGAGTCAACATCATTAGAGCCACATGCATCTTACAATGCCCCATGCTGTATGCTCTATAACTACAGACATACAGTATATCCATGTTGTTATACAGATCACTGTTGCATAGGGACCAGCATAGACTTTACAGAAGCTAAAGTGTGTTTGCTGTTACAGCACCAATTAAAGGCAATGGTATTTTCTTTCGAGGGATAGATTAACCTCTTAAGGATCTGACCCTTTTTCAATTTTCACCTAAAACGACATACCCAAATCTAACTGCCTGTAGCTCAGGACCTGAAGCAAGGACATGCATATTCTTGATACCATTTGAAAGGAAACACTTTGAAGTTTGTGGAAATGTGAAATTAATGTAGGAGAATATAGCACATTAGATCTGGTAAAAGATAATACAAACAAAAAACATGTTTTTTGTTTGTTTGTTTTTTCATCATCTTTGAAATGCAAGAGAAAGGCCACAATATAATATTGCAGTTTAGGCGCAATTGAGATTTGGGCCACTAGATGGCAGCCGTGTGTGTGCAACATTCAGATTGATCCAGTGAAGCGTTGCAATATTGGACTATTTTGTATCAAGTCTGCCCAAATGTGCCGAATTGGTCAATTGATACATTTTCAAGTACATAACTATAGAGAACATACAAAAATGATATGGTAATACAAAATGTAAGTTTACACACTCCCAGGAATGTCATACACGATGGATCATTAGCTTATACACAAACTTTCACACATCTAGATGGCTGGGCGGGGTGGGTGTGGAGCCAGAGACAGCAGAATATAACAATGAATTTTATCAAACAAAACTATGCTACATTTTATCTCTGGGACCATTAGGATGACAAATTTACCTTCAGAGGTGAATGTCTCAAACCAGTTGCCGTGATAAAAAAATTTTTCCCACTGTAATAGCTACTGTAAATTGGACAGTGCAGTTCAATTAACAAGAATTTAAGCTTTCTGCCCATATAAGACATGTCTATGTCCTGGAAAGTTTTCTGTTACTTACAACAGTAATGCTAATCACAGTAGCGCACGTTAGCTCAACCGTCCAATATACAGGACACCCGATCCCATAGAGGTTAAAGAGAATGGTCTGAAAGTGAGCTAGAAAGTTGGATGTCAGAAGTATTACAATGTAAACTTACTTTTAATCCGTCTGTCTGACCAAGCATGCAGGTCTTGGCAGATGAGATGTAGTTATTGTTTGTGTGTGTCTGTAAGTTATTGTTTGTATGTATAAGTTTGTTTTAGGAGTAATGGTCTAGGCCTGTGTTAGGAAATGTGCATCTTATTAATAAGCTGCAGTAACAGTGTCCAGCCAGACAGAATAATCATATTTGTTATGTTCTAATTCATTGGCTGCCTTCCACTCAATGGCTCCTCAGCTTGATGCTCTTAAGTGCTCGCAACTTAATTCTGCCTTCTTTACTGATCGATCCAGTTTAGATATTTCTATTCTCCAACAGTGAGGCATGGAGGTGAAGACTTATAGTGGCCCATTTAGCTAATGATATCCTGCGGTAGAGAAATTACAGCATTGCTGTTTACAGTAAATGGTCCAATTAGCACATACTGTATGTCCATTTTACAAGGCTCTTTTACGAAACGGGACTGTACATCTCACTGAGTAATTATGAGGTTGTATCAATTTTTTTCCACACTGTAACATTAACAGGAGACAATGCTAGTGTACATCCATTGTTGGGGATATTGATTTTGTAGTTTGTACTTAGACACCATTCCCTTAATAACCATCTATAATTCCAGAATACTCAGGTAATGTTCCTCCATTTCTGGTGCTCTGATTTGGTGCTCTGATTTGGTGCTCTGATTTGCGTGTTGACTTACTCACTGACTTGTGCATCGTAGATAAACTTTTACACTCAGATTCAAACTACTGAGTCGATTTCAATCAAGACTCCAGAAGCACCATGGTTCCAGATCCCATAGCCTCAAATTTGGGTGAAAATAATATTATTTTCTTGTCTGTGTAATGACTGATAATATTAGACTTTAGCATTGTGCTCACAATAATGGAATAATGGAAATGTCTCTGCATAAGTGTAAGGTGTGTACACTATAACAGACAGTAGAGGCAGCTTCTGCTTGTCTCAATGCATGTCCACCCTCATCTTTCTAGCCTCAAAGACAACCAATCTACAGTATATCCAGCTAGCTAACGTGTCATATGTCTTTGTGGATGTAAAAGGTACCAGGCCTCGACATACATCTTCTCAAAAAGTGTTTACCCATAACTCTAAAAAGTTGCAGCACTGTACCGATTCCATGGCACATGGTTTATGAACTGATACGCAAAACAACAGCTAATTCAAAACTTACGAGTTTTTCAATTACAATTATTATACAAAAATTCTTGCAACCAATAGAATGTTATATATATGGGGGATACAACCATCCCAGCTCTGCAGATTTTGCTGTGAAGAGACAGAATCAGTTTTGGTACTGTCCATATGTAGCTTGTTTTTGGTCGCAGGTTCAGGAATGGCTGAAGAATTGCAACATTTACCTGGAGCTAACTCTGCAAATAGCACTGCTGTCAAGTTCAGCCGAGGCTGCTCCTCCTCCTTGCTCAGGCAGGCTTCAGCGTTCGTCGTCGCTTGGAGTACTAGCTGCTACCGATCTATGTTTCTGTGTTCTACTTGTTTTGTCTTTATTGTTCACACCTGGTCCCATTATGTATTGATTTCTTCCTATTTAACCTCTGGCTCCCACTGTGTTTTGTGCGTGTTTGTTCATGTTGTTGTCGTCTGGTGGCTGGTTTGTTCCTCCCTGCGTAGAGGTTATGTTTTTTACGTTACCTATGAGTAAAAGTACGTTTTCGATTAGCTCTGTGTCCTGCGCCTGACTTCGTCCTACCACATCACACTAACCTCCTGACAACTGCTGGGTGATTTGAAAAGTCATAGTCAATCGATCAATAATATAAGTAATACTCTTTGCAAAAATGTTTAATTTACAATCTGTAGAAACTATGAGAATAGAAATGTTCAGAACTTTAGTGAAAAAATATATGGCAAATAGAAATCAAAACTGGATGGCGTTCAGAGATTTGAGGAGGGTCGAGGGTAGCTGAAGGGTGGGACTAAAAACTAAACAAAAGATAACTAATGTAAAAATATACTGTGTCCGTAAAATGTATATAGTACAGTATGTATAAGCTGGAAGTAGAAGCCTAAGTGTTGTTGTCCATTAGTTTCCTCCAATTAGGGGAGGGGTGGTAGGGTTAGGGGAAAATAATAAAGGAACATTAAAAAAAGTATTATAATTGCAGAACTGTTTCTGTTCCATTCCACTCTCCTGTGAGTCAATGCCGGCCCTCAGTGACGTTACCGATTGTCTACAATGACAGTATGCATCTTGAAGCTGCTGTCACAGTTAACATACCTGTAGTCATATTCCAACTGTGTTGTAATATTTGTGAGGTAAAAGTCTCCAGGTATCAGTTCTGTATATGTCTGATTGTATAACTGAGGGAAATAAATAAATCACCTCAACACTATCCTGTACGATAAAAAAGTGAGAAGAGATCCTGTTGACATTGGTTCCGGATTGTGCTGTTGAATCATGTTTGATGCCAAGGATTGTTCCTATTTCTCAGTAGACACCATGGATTGATATAGCAAGCATCATGTTGCATTATATATTTAATCGGCCCGTTCAATCCAAAGCCTAGATTGTCAAAACCATATTTTGTTAGAGAAAAGGCATCCCCCTCATATGAGGCAGCACCATCAAATGGGATGGGATGGTTACCTCAGAGGGAACAGATGAGATCAATGAGATGAGCTCTATTTCACTTGGCTAAGATGAGCTCAATGAGAAAGAAAGATGATAGTTGCACATGAATTACCCGATAAATGAGGATACAAAGCCATTACATAGATATAGAGGAATTCATCCCTGAAACAGTTAGGACCTGTTGACTGTCAGCTGACAAATTACAATGGAAGCGGAGGTGGTAAAGCATCTGCAGCACAATAACCTATAAAACTATAGAAATATGAGGAATAGAGGAATGGAGGTTGAAGGGATGGAATAATGGAGGGATGGAGGGATGGAGGGATGGAGGCTAGAGGGATGGAGGGATGGAGGGATAGAGGATGGGAGGGATGGAGGGATAGGATGGGGCATTAGAGATGAAGCAGAGTCATATTATGAACTGAGTCACTACTATGATATGAGAGCAGCCGGTTAATCAACAGCCTCAGCTCCCTGGATGGGATACTTTCACCACCAGGGTGAAGTAAGGACAACACCTGTGATGGCTGTTGTTGTTGCAGAAGATTATGATTATGGGAGAAATGATGAAACACAGAATGAGAGCTATTTGTAATACAGATGACGGGAAAACAGACCTGTAGTATGCACTGTGTGTTGTATATGACGTACATTCTGCACAGGACTCCAACGCAACACAATGCACAGGTCAGCATACATCCATATACAACTTCCATGTACTGTAGTATTATCCATGATACAGATACATGTAGTTCATACTAAAATCAACAGCTTTGCTAGCTCTAATGCCATGCTTGTCACGCCCTGACTCTGGGGACTCTTATTTGTTGAGTCAGGGTGTGATTTTCTATGTTGTATTTTCTATGTTTGTGATCTAGGTTTTGTAGTTCTATGTTTGGCGGGTGTTTTTCCAATCAGAGGCAGCTGTCTACTCGTTTTTGTCTCTGATTGGGGAGCACTTAGGCAGCCTATTGGCAATTAGGTGTTGTGGGATCTTGTTCCGTGTGAGGTTTGTTGTGTAAGTTGGACCTTGACGTCACGTTTCGTTGGTTTATTGTTTTGTCGTTGTTTATTAAGTTTAAAATAGGAACATGCTTATGCATATCACGCTGCCTGGTCTGACCCGTCTATGAACGAACGTGACAGAAGATCCCCACCCAAACACGGACCAAGCAGCGTAGGCCCAGGAGGACCGGACACCCTGGACACAGGTAGAAGATGTGGTCGAGTGGGGAGGAGATATGTTGTGGGGGAAAAGGACCATGGGCGAGGTGAGATGCCCAGGCAGGAGAGGAGCAACGGCAACACAGAGGACACGGTTGAGGAAGAAGCCTAGTGTTAGAGCAGTAGCCAACTCCCCGTGCTCCAAAGCATGTACTGGGTGTTATGCTACGTACTGTGTCACCAGTGTGCCGGCACCAGTCCTTACTCCTTCTAGCACCACTTCCTCTGTGAGATGGGCATCCCAGCCAGGGGGGTGTGCCGGCTCAACGCATCCTGGTCTCATACGCCTCCTCGGTCCCCTCCTGTCGCCGGTTCTACGTATGCTGTATCGCCAGTGCACGTGCACAGCCCTGTGCATCCTGTGCTAATACCTCACACATACTGTGCAGAAGTAGGCATCCAGCCAGGGCCGGGTTGTGCCAGCTCTCAGCTTCCAGACCTCCAGTCCGCCTCCCACAGTCAGTGCGGCCGTACCTCTCCCCGCACCAAACCAGTGAGTGCGTGTTCCCAATCTGCCGTTCCTTCCCTCCCTTAAGCCAGTGAGGTGCGTGTTTCCCAATCCGCCCGGCCTGTTCCTGCTCCTCGCACCAAGCCCTTTTCCACCGGCCGCCTGTTCCTGCTACGCACCAAACCAATGGTGCGTGTTCCCCTTCCCGGCCTGTTTCCTGCTCCTCGCACCAAGCCAGTGGTGCGTGTTCCCAATCCGGCCTGTTCCACTATCCCCCGCACCAAGCCAGTGTCCTCCTTGGCCCGGCCTGTTTCCTGCTCCTCGCGCCAATTCTCTCCCCGGCCTGTTCCCGCTCTGCGCACCACCTAGTAGTCTCACACCGGCCTGTTCCTTCGCCAGTGGTGCGTCCCAGTCCCGGCCCGCCCATTCCTTCCCATCCCAAACAGTGAGTACGTGTTCCACAACCCGGCCCGGCCTGTTCCTGCTCCTCGCACCAAGCCAGTGAGTGCGGCGTCGTAATCCGTCCCAGCCTGTTTCCGCTCCCTTTGCACCAAGCCAGTGAATGCCAGCGTCATGCCAGTCCATCCCAGCCTGTTCCCGCTCCTCGCACCAAGCCAGTGGTGCGCGTCGCCAACCCCCGCCTGTTCCTGCTCCTCGCACCAAGCCAGTGGTGCTGTTTCCCACAACCCGGCCTGACCTGTTCCCTGCTCCTCGCACCAAGCCAGTGGTCCTTCGCAATCCATCCTTCCGCCCGACCTGTTCCTGCTCCTCCCACCCAAGCCATTGGTGCGCGCGTCTCCAATCCCGGCCTATTCCCGCTCCTCGCACCAACCTAGTAGTGCGCGTCACCATCCCCCGGCCCATTTCCTGCTCCTCGCTCTCAGGCCAGTGAATTTTGCATGTTTTACCTAGTCGGTTAGGCCCGTACCTGCTCCTCGCACCAGACCAGTGGTGCATGTGTCCCAGTCCGGCTCGTGCCCGTTCCACAGGTGCCTGTCGGCGCCAGTCACCTCAGTCGGGAGCCAGAGCGATCCGCTCCACCGGTGCCTGATCCAGCTCCTGGTCCAGCCTGCTCCCAGTCGCAGGTAATCCCTCGGTGCCTCAGTCCAGCTCCGGTCAGCTGCTCTACTCCGGCGCCAGAGCAGTCCACTCCCCGGTCCAGTCCCCTCCGTCCATCCTCCACTCCGGGCCAAGCGTCCGCTCCACGGTCCCAAGTCCAGATCCGGTCACGCTCCCACTCCCGAGGCCAAGTAGTCTGCTCCACGTGCCCAGTCCCACTCGGTCAGCGGCTCCAGTCCGGACCTGAGCAGTCCGCTCCCACCATTCCCGGTCCAGCTCCGGTCAACTAACCAGTCCAGACCCAGGCGATCAGCCTCTCCCGTTCGGGGTCTCCCACACCCAGAGGTCCAGACAGGGCTTGGGTATAGTGGGAGGAGGGGGCGTCCAGACCAACCGGGGATTAACAGGGAGGCGGGAGAATGAGTCGTTTTCACGCCCGGAGCCGGAGACCAGACTTGTCACGCCACAACTCTGGGGACTCTTATTTTGTTGAAGTCAGAGATTGTGATTTTCTATGTTGTATTTTCTTGTTTTGCAATGTTTTGTAGTTCTATATTTGCGGTGTGTTTCCCAATCGGGCAGCTGTGGCCTCGTTGTCTCTGATTGGGGAGCTCTCACGTTTCGTTAGTTTATTGTTTTTATCGATTGTTTATTAAGTTTAAAATAAAATTCATCTTTTGGTCTACCTCTATGA